>NC_056746.1:339795458-339830458 GCF_019279795.1 Protopterus annectens
CCAAGACTAAATATATATATGTGTGTGTGTATATATATGTGTATATATATATATATATATATGTGTGTCTATATGTATATATATATATATATATGTATGTATATATATATATATATATATATATATATATATATATGTATGTGTGTATATATATATATATATATATATATATATGTGTGTATATATGTGTGTATATATATATAAATGTGTGCGTGTATGTATATTTAGAAAAGCAACTGTTTAAAAATTTGTGTTGAAAAGAAATGTGAAAATGAGATTTTTTTTGAGACTAGAAACTAGTGGACTGGTTGCATTGTTACCTTTTTTGCAACGAGACTCCTACAAGCTCAAACTCATCCACTGTTCCAAAATTTCCTTCTCTGAGAAGTACTGCAAATTTCATTGCTGCCATTGCTGGTACGACATCTCCAAGCTTTCCTGAGATTTTTGAGTGTGTTTTTAGTCCTTTGGTTCCAGATAAGAGATTTGAAATTTAAAATGGTGATGGCTATTGATAAACTTTCTCTATATGTGCTTTTTATTGTACTTGTTAGTGCTTATTCTTTCTTCCCTGATCTTTTCACACCCTCATTCCCTTTCCTGTCCCTTGTGTTTTTAGAAAAAAAATCTTTGCTTATCCACTGTATTCCAGGAACTATTGCTATTGTGTAAGGCTTTGCTTAAATTAATATTATTTGGGTAAGTCATTTGACTGGGTTGAGGTTTTTGCAACTGTTTGACATATTTTACTGTGAGTTGCTGTTTATCATGGGTGCTAGGTTGCAATTGTTGGTATGGAAGGAGTGGTTAAGACACCCTGATTCAAAAAGTGCTCCCATGGGAGGCATAAAATCACTTTCAAAGACTCCCACAACATGTGCATGGACTGTATTGAATGGGAAGTTTAGACTGTGCAGTATGTAGGAACTGTAGTTCCTGTCTTTTGACCACCGTGATGGAAGTCGGGAGTGGCAGAGAAGTATATGAGTGGTACAGGATATGTACAAGGGTAGTGTGACAGCACTGAGATCTGCAGTGGGAGTGACAGACTTATATAAGGTGGAGGTGGGATTGCATCAAGGATCAGCTCTGAGCCATTTCTTATTTGCAATGATGATGGACAGGTTGATAGACTAGATCAGACAGGAGTCCCTGTGGACTATGATGTTTGCTGATGACATTGTGATATGTAGTGAGAGTAG
Organism: Protopterus annectens; assembly: GCF_019279795.1. Lineage (NCBI taxonomy): Eukaryota > Metazoa > Chordata > Ceratodontiformes > Protopteridae > Protopterus > Protopterus annectens. The sequence goes on from NC_056746.1 coordinate 339,796,661, forward strand.
GGAACAGGTTGAGGAGACCCTGTAGAGGTGGAGATGTGTTCTAGAGAGAAGAGGGATGAAGGTCAGCAGGACTAAGACAGAATATATGTGTGTGAATGAAAGGGAGGATAGAGGAATGGTGAGGATGCATGGAATAGAGTTGGCGAAGGTGGATGAGTTTAAATACTTGGGATCAGCAGTTCAAAGTAATGGCGAGTGTGGAAGAGAGGTGAAGAAGAGAGTACAGGTAGGGTTGAGTGTGTGGAAAAGAGTGTCAGGAGTGATTTGTGACAGACTAGTACCAGTAAGAGCGAAAGGGAAGATCCTACAAGAGGGTAGTGAGACCAGCTATGTTATATGGGTTGGAGACAGTGGCATTGATAAAAAGGCAGGAGTCTGAACTGGATGTTGCAGAATTAAAGCTGTTGAGATTTGCACTGGGTGTTACGAGGGTAGACAGGATTAGGAATAAGTATATTAGAGGGTCAGCCCAGGTTGGACGGTTTGGAGACAAAGCCAGAGAGGTGAGATTGCGTTGGCTTGGACTTGTGCTTAAGAGGGATGCTGGGTATATTTGGAAAAGGATGCTAAGGATGAACCTGTCAGATAAGAGGAAAAGAGGAAGGCCTAAGATGAGGTTTATGGATGTGGTGAGAGAGAGGGCATGCAGGTGGCTGGTGTGACAGAGCAATGTGCAGAGGACAGGAAGAAATGGAAACAGATGATCCACTGTGGTGACCCGTAATGGGAACAGCTAAAAGAAAAAGGGTAAATTAATTCTTAAGGGTCTCTTAAGGTCAGCTACATCAGTAAGAGAAGGAGAATATCCATGATAAAAACAAGCCTATTAGTCATCCTGAATAGAAGGAAAAAAGAAAGACTGACTTTGATATCCCTAGCTTGCAAAAGTTATTGCCTCATGGTCCTTAGAACATCTATTTCACCTTCGTGCCTTGGACCTTCCTGTCAGGCTATTGCCACTAGATCTTTGTCTGCTTCTTGTTAGGAGTTTTCTAGAACCATCAGCTCTTTTCCAAGGAGAAAAATGAGGAGCTTCTCCTGGAAGCATGAACTTTACAGGCTTTTCTCTTCCCATCCTGGTTCAACCACATCCATCAACCACCCAACTCAGATTGATTGGAAACGCATGATGCTGGCTTTCATTAAGGCTCTTACAGTATGGTGCTGTCTCAGCACCCTCTGTTTCTAGAGTGACTTGAGAATAGACTCTTGCCTCCTGTACTACTGTTCCTCTTCTGGGCCTTGTTTTGGCACTAGCAGTCTTGGAATCGGTATTGCTGTCTGTCCTGGCTCCATTGATGACTAAAGATTCCCTTGCTGCAACACTGATGCCCTCTGCTTGTGTGGATTTGTCAGCCCCAACCACAGCTACACTAGGGTGAAGGGTTGTGTGCTGAAGTCTTGGTGTCTTCTCCTTTCCTGACTTTGACGGGACATTAGTCAGAATCTCACCCCAGCCCATGTTGCCTCAGTCTTTGTCCTTCTGTACCCTAGCTAGTGCACAGAACCAGGTTATACTGGCCCAGGAATTCATGGATTTCATGGTCTAGAGGCCCAATCAGCCATAGCTATCTATTCCAGGAGCTTCTCCTAGTTTTTTTTTTCATAGGTTCGTAGCAGGCTAAATGCTCTTGTGAGCCCTATTAAGCCTAGTCAATTATCCCTTGTGAGACTCAAACCCTGCACCTTGTGCTTGTAAGGAAAGCACCTTAACCATTAAGCCACTCTCTCCCAACCTAGTAAAAGAAAGAGATGTCTCCCCAGGAATATTAAGACTCCTTGGAATCCAATGGTTAGGAAGAAATGTCTTGTGCCGCATTCACTGTGATGTCAGCTTTGGAGTCTTCGGTGCATATAGTTTTCACTGGTATTTCTGCAATGCCATTGCTGATGCAGTCAGTGCCCAGAGTCTTAGGCCGAAATCCAGTGGGGGACTTTACATTCCAGTGGAGAACTGAAGCAGTTTCCATGCAACAGATGGTACCGACTCCATCGGTTGTGATATAGACACCACTGGAACAGAATCTCTCATCTGTACATTGTCTGTGTCTTGCCACAGGACAAGACTTCCTTGGTCCAGAATGCAATGGTCTAGAGTGTTTTCTTCCCAGGAAAATTGAGATGAATCTCCTCCAAGCCGCCCAAGGAAGAGAGGCAGTGTAAGAGGAAATACCTGCACTCCCTTTTGGAATCTCCCATCCCAGTCACAGATCTCAAATTGGAGGCTCCTGTAAATCCCCTCCACAAGACACCTCTTTTGATGAGATCCTAGAGATAAGGCAGATTTGATCTTGTCCATTTACCTAATCGCCCTGAGAGGGAAAGATTTGGATGAGGGCTATAAGTCCTCTTCTCCCAGCAGCCTAGTTAGTGCCATCTTGTGTTAAGTTGGTAGACATGGTGTGTTCTGAAGTTTGTAGAGAGCCTGGTGTAGCTGGGACAATTCCCCACATACTGGATGAAATGTTGCAGACCACCAGAGATGAGCAATGTTTTAATAAGTGGCCTTGTGTGTATTCCACAGGGATTTCTGCTGCCACCAAGCATGAAGTCTCAGAGGGCACTCTGTCTATCCATCCCTGCAGAGAATCATGGATGATGGATAAACACAGGAAGTGCATCTATGCATTCAGCACCATTTCAGTCTGTGCTCCTACAGTACTTATCACCTTGATACAGCACTCTTGTCATAGATAGTACCCCAAAAAAGCAAACCCCATTTCTCAGTCACCCACATCCCCCAGAACCTTTTTTAAGTTTTTCTGTCTATTCCTTCTAGCATGTCGAGGGATCAGTTGCTAATGTCCTCTCCTGCTCAGCTGGTGAACCTGGGAATATTGAGGCAATGTTACAATTGCCTCATGTACACAGACAACCCTCTCCTCCTCCCAAAAAACACAAATACATGCGAGAGATGCAACTATACAGCCAAACTGGAGGCTGAGCTCTCTCAACATAGGACTGGCAAGACCAGATAGGAGGAGAAGGTAACCACACACACTATAGACCCAGTCTCACATACTACCATCACAACCTCAAATCATACACATAAACACATACTCGGAGGCTCTGATCAAAAATCTACCAAAACAGCAGAGGCCACCAAAGCAGACACCCAAACAACTACCACCTCAAAACAAAACACCTGCAACAAATAGACCACACAGTCAGTGTCAAGCAGTCACAGCCCTTAAGGCCAAACACAATGCCAGACACACTAGTCATTGTTGACTCCATAGTCAGACACACTGACGTCCCGCTCACCAGACTGAGTAAGGAGAAGGTCACAGTAAGCTGCCTGTCGGGCGCTAGAATCCGCCACATAACGCATGCACTCAGGTCTCTCAACAGCAGGTACAAGTACGACTCAATCATTGTCCACGCTGGTGTAAACTACCTGAGACGTACCTCCTTGGACTACATGAAAAGAGACCTAGAGGAGCTCTCTGATTATGTAGCCCAAGCAGGTATGACCCTGACCTTTAGCAGTATCCTACCTTCACCAAGAATGATGCCACAATACAGAGATAAGATGATCAGCTTTAACAATTGGCTTAAACTCTGGTGTCATTCAAAGGGGATCCAATGTCTGTCTGCCTGGGATGACATGCTGGACAAGCCACGCTGCTTCGCAAGGGACGGCTTGCTCCTGTCACCCCTGGGATTCTGGATTTTGGCAAAGGCTCTTGCCACCCCCATAGTGCCTTTTTTAGGCAAGGCTCAAATTCTAAACCTACCACCCTAGAACACAACAAAGAAAAAAAACTAAGGGTAATGCTGCTCAATGCTAGAAGTCTCAACCTCAAGATGCACGCACTCGAGGCCCTTCTCAGTATGGAGAACATCGATGTCTGTGCTGTGACAGAAACGTGGTTCAAGGCTCCTGAGAGCACCCCAGCACTATCAGGTTTTACCTCATATCATGCGTTCCGGCCCCAAAATCCGGACAATACCAAGAAAGGTGGGGGGGGTATCCATATTCATCAAGGACACCCACACCTCAAGATTGGTGGCAACGCACGATGCATCAGAAACCATCCAGGTGCAATTTAACCATAGGCAAGACTGCTCTGCAATTTGTAGCATGTTACAGGCCACCCCCGCAAACTCAGGAACCTCACATGGCCTTCCTGAAAACCATCATACTAGGTGACTTCAACTACCCTAATATAGACTGGGAACACTACTCAAGCCCAAACACTCTAGCCCAAAAGTTCCTGGAATTCATAAACTCAAATGCCATGGAACAACTAGTCACCATCCCCACAAGAGGAGAAAACATACTTGATCTCATCATCACGAACATGGGAGCACAATGTTCAACACCGGAAGTATACCCCTCACTGGAGAGATCAGATCACAAACTAATCTTGCTGGAGGTCCTCATCCCGCCCCCACCCCCAATAAAAAAGACCACAGTAAAGAACTTCTCGAAAGCCGACTTCACACTTCTAAAGACTAGTGTGGTCTCCTTTAAGGCCCCCGAGCTGGTGGTAAACATTACTCAAACCGCTGAATCACTTACAAATGCCTTCTACCAGCACCTGCAGGGCTGCATGGATCAGGCAATCCCAAGCAAAACAAAGACTTTTTGTACCAAAGGCAAGCGTCCAGTCTGGTGGACCCCAGCCATAAACAAACTCTACAACAAAAGGAGAAAGCTACTACAAGATACAGCAAAATCCTTAAAAGGTAAGACACCTTTTAAGTAAAAAGCTAAGAGCTCTCATAAAATCATCCAAAGCTAATTTTGAGAGAAAAATAGCTAAGGACTCTAAAGACAACCATAAGGCATTCTTTAGCTATGTCAGAAACCTAGGAGGAAACTCCCAGATATGCTCAGAATTAGTTCAAAATGATGTGAAGATTACTGATCCTACAGACCTTGCCAACATACTGGCTGACAGGTTCAGTGCAAACTTCTCCCCCCCTAAAGGAGAGATATCTATACCAAATGATTGTAGCCCCCCAAACATCTCTAACGCCCAGGTGAGAACTGCTCTCTCCAAGGCAAAGAACACAGCATCCATGGGACCTGATGGTGTCCCCGGCTGTGTGCTCCATGAACTCGAGGAATTAAACCCACAGTTAGGACAGCTGTTTAATCTTAGTCTCACCTCCGGATACGTACCCACAGAGTGGTGCACAGCGACTGTGGTCCCACTCCACAAAGGCGGTGCCTCCACCGACCCTGGAAATTACCATCCCATTAGCTTGACAAGCCTTATCTGCAAAGCCATGGAGAGGATCATAATGGATCTCATAAATAAAGACATAGGGAATTTGCAGACTTTGGATCTAACCCAGTTTGGCTTTGTCAAAGGCAGATCATGCCTTTTAAACTTGGTTGACTTTTTCGAAACAGTCACCAATGCCATTGATGAGGGAAAGGCAGTCCATACAGCCTACCTAGACCTGGCGAAGGCTTTCGATACAATACCCCACTCGGGTATCATTGAAAAACTCATCAACTTAAATGTAAACCCATACATTACAAGATGGGTTGCAAATTGGCTGAGTGACAGAACCCACAGGGTCAGAGTTGCTGGCGCCATGTCAGACTCAAAGCCTGTCACAAGTGGTGTCCCACAGGGCTCAGTCCTGGGCTCACTCTTGTTTGGCATCTACTTTTCTGAAGTACAAGCAAACACAGGAGGGTTATGGCTGACAAAGTTTGCAGATGACTGCAAACTGGGTGCCGTAGTCGAAAACACATCTGACACTGATATCCTTCAGAAGGGTCTCACAGAAACGGATAACTGGTGCCAGAGCCATGGCCTAAAGTTAAATGCCAAGAAATGCATAGTCATACCCTTTGGGAAAAACAAGGTTACCCCTAGCTACCATATAGGTGGCAATCCCCTGATCACAGAAGAAGTTATCAGGGACCTGGGGACCCAGGTTGACAGTAGCCTGTCATTCGACACTCATATTGCTAAAGTAGTTAGGAAGACCTTCTACATTGCCCACCTTATCATGAAGGGATTCACATCTAGATCAAGGGAGGTCATAGTCTCCCTGTACTCATCACTCATCAGACCAATGATTGAGTACAATGCCCCATTCGGAATGTATCTGACCCGACACTTGCAGCAGCTGGAGAGGCCACAAAAGTTCCTCACCAAAAGGATAAAGGGTCTCAAAAATCTGTCTTATGCTGCCCGACTGAAAGAACTCCAGTTATATTCAGTTGCTTACCGCTTGCTCAGAGGTGACATGTGCCTGACATACAAGGCCATGTCAAACCCAGATTTGATGAACATGCTTCATCTCAATAAATCTAGATCCCTCAGAGCCACAAGGGCGGGAGACTTAAACCTCGACACGGTTATTAATAGGACGTGCTGGAGGGATAGATTCATCACCCAAAGACTCCCCATGCTGTGGAACAAAATCCCGGTTTATGTGAGGCAGAGCACCTCGCTGGCCTTGTTCAAGAGGAATCTTGACCAATGGATGGGAGATCGCAGATACACCCCAGGGGTTACCTCAGTGTCACTGCTCGACAGAGGCACAGCAAAATAATGGGCATAGTTTCTACAAACTAAAGGGGTGGCGTAAGCCACAAAACTATGGGCTAGGCTTGTAAATGCCCTCTGGCAGATAGCCTAGTATGAACCTATGAACCTATGTCCTTCCTGTATTCACATGATTTTTTATCTGCGTGCTCCAGTTTTCTCCTGCCTTACAAATATATGTAGTACTTGGATTGGACACTCTAGGTGTGAGTGCTGTGAAAAGTACAGTGGCAGGACTTAACCACCTGACAATGTCAACCTTTGCTCTACATGATTCTCATTGTTGAAGTGACACCCCAACCCCATCTGCAAAAATGGGGAAAGGGATTGTGGGTGGGTGGATGGATGGATATAATTAGGTGTCAGAATTATTTGGCATAAAGAAACTTACAGGTACTCTGACAATTCCCTATGGATGAGCTGATGTTGCAATAGTTGCCATTTGGGTCTTCAGCTGCATCTATTTCTTCACTGGCCTTGCTTTTGATTCACAGTGCAGTGGATGGAACAGCTAGGGCCAAGGCCCAGGCATTGCAATGCATAAGCAAGCTTGGCTGCTCACAGATTTGGTATACTATTTCAATTTGGCCTTAGTCAGTGCTCCTTTTGACACATTCTCCTGGGCAGAAGGTAGAAGACAAGTTGAAGTGTGAGCAAGAGGACAAAATGCTCACAGCTGTTGGAGTTAAGTTTTTGTCCCTCCCAACAGTCCCTTTAAAGGAACCGTAATCGTGCCAAAAACTTGTGCTTCAGGAAGTCCCAGCAGCACCACAAAAGGAAACGGTATGACAGCTTCTTCAAGCTGCCACCCCAGAAGCAGAGTTGGTCCACATAAGCAAAGGTACAGAAGGTCCTTTCAAATTTGCCCGTTAGTGTGACCCCCCTGAAAGGTTCCCTGACTGCTTCACTCAGGAAACGGTTGATACAGCATGGTCAGGAAGTGCATCAGAAATATTGAGACACATGCCGATGGTAGACTGCTGACAAGACGCATTAAAGATGACTAGATAAGATATATTAAAAATTAATAAAAAGTAAGAGTTTACACTAGGTGTAGGTGCAAAGTGCATTATGTTAGAAAATATATTTACACATCAAAGTTAGAAAATACTTGAGAAAGATTTCTTTATGCACATATTACCATATTCTGCTCACTTGGTTTTACTTTCATGTTTGAATGTGCTGACACAAGTGCAAGAAAAAAAATCAAAATTCTGTTTCAGGCATTTTAACTTAATAATTTGCAATGTTTTGCTTCTAAGAGGCCAGGAATGTTGCAAATTCACAGTGGAAAACCATACAGTGCGTGCAACCTTGCACAAAGCCACACAGTTACTGTGCATGAAGTCAACGTGATGACATTTTATATATATATATATATATATATATATATATATATATATATATATATATATATATATATATATATATATATATATATAGAGTTTTAGAAGCTTGAATAGGTATTCTGTACAAACAGTTCCTTTTGATATGTCAGTGAGGCATGCTCCCAGAAAAGTATCAGTAGATGTTCTTCATAGTTAATGTTGCAGTACTAATTTTTGGGTCTTCCTGCCTTCCAGAAGCCTACTACCAACCTGATTCCCAGAGTATTTGCATCATCCCCATTCACTGGAAGTCCAAGGACCAACATCTGGATGCCAGGGTATAAGACTGTCCCCCATTGGCACCATCTTCAGTTCTTTCTAGTAGTGCAGTCCGATGTGCTAGTCAGTGTCTCTAATGTTCACAGTCCATCAGTTGACTCATTTTCCAGAGTCCAGAACAAGCTACAGTCAGATAAGTATCCCTTTGGGGAAGTTTCCTTCTATTTAATGTTTACAAAAGTATATAATTACTTAGTGTGGGAAGCAAATCCCATGTAAGGATTTCCATTCGTATTGTTTATTTTACTTGCCACCTGAGCACATTGTTAGTTGTCACTATTGTGTTTTGTTCCAAAACCTTGACACATACAGCCAAAGTCTTTGCAGCATACATGGAATGTTTAGGCCTACTGCCATCTGCTTCATCTCTCACCTTGATGTGAGCTAGTTCTCTTCCTAAGAAACCAAAGGAGAAGGACATCACTGATGTTTGAGTCTTCTGCATCCACTGACAGATCTTCCATCTGATTTAGGTGAGAGACTTTTGCAGCCCTCCTGTCAGAGTACTGCTAGACTTAAGCTCTCTGGCACAATCATTTGGGAGGCTGCCTTGGCTGGAGGCCACACCACATCGACAAGTACCACACTTAAGTCTTGAAACCAAAGCTGCTTTGCAGGCCTCTACTTCTGACCTAGAGTGCTAGTAACCAAGTGAGAGGGCACTATCACATGTGAGGAAATTCCAGGGAGCCAGATAGAGGTCGCGGCCACCTGTCCCTGTTCTGATTGTACAAGACTGTACATCTAAACCCAAGAGGCCTACTAGCTTGCCCCACCCCACATTGCCTGAGCCTATGGCCTCCTCTACCCAGGTTGTTGCACAGGACCTGGTTGTACTTGCCCAGGAGTTCATGGATTTCATGAAGTCCAGGGGGCCCAGTCAGCTACAGGTGCCTGTTCTAGGAGCTTCTCCTGATATAAGATAGAGATGTCTCTTCCCCAGGAAGATTCAGGCTCCTTGGAATCCAAAGATGAGGAAGAACTCTGTTGCGCAGATCTCCTCCCTCTTTAACCATTCTCTGACTCTGATTCAGATGACACACTTCCTCTGCCTACCCCCTGAGTACTTTTCCATTGGGGAAGCTCTGCTAAAGACTGAGAGTGTCATTTGGGAGAGCAGAGAGTTTTTTGTCAGGTTTCTCAGAGGAGCTTCTGAGCCAGCCATCTCCCAGACTTTTAGCCATTCTACCTGTGCACATGATTCTGGATGATGCCTATGAGGAAATCTCTCTGCACCCTTTCCTTTCCTCCCCTCCTTTTAGGAAGCTACATTGGTTTAGTAGCATGCTTAAGACCCACAAGTACCTGTAAAAAGAACCTATAGCAGATCCCTCAGTGGAGTCTATAGAATCTGCTAAGGGAGTCTCCAAGGGTGTGTCCAGACATCCTTTACCAGATGACTAAGAAAGCAGCATGCTTTCTAGATTTAGTAATAAGACTTTTAGATTAGTTTCCCTTGCTATGAGGGCTCTTAACTGCCACTTCCATATGTTAAAGTAAATGTAGTCTTTACAATAAAAGATCATTGCTAAGGCAGAGGGAATTTCTGACAAGAGTCTGCAGACAGACATACAGGGGACAGCTAAATTAGCCCTCCAGCCGACCAGACCAGATAGTCACTAAAATGTGGCTGTGATGGATTAAATGCATCGTGTAGGGTAGTGCTATGGGGTCATGTGAAGACATGCCTACCTGAGGACACACCAATTCTGACCAGGTGAGGGTAGAACTCCTTGATGCTTCACTGGGTAAGGGCTTCCTCTTTGGTACCCCAGCTGACGGGGAATCCAAGTATCCAGTGTCACCCCCCGTCCCAGAGAAGCTGTGTATGTGTGCAAACCCCCCCCCCCAAAAAAAAACACCCCAACTTCCTTCCCCTAGCAAGAAAACTCTCCTCCTTCCTGCAACAGTGGAAAGTCATCACCAGGGATCAGTGCGTCTTGCGTATCATAGAAAGACACTGTTTCATCCAGTCAAAAAAAAAATCGGAAATGCCAAAGCCTCCAAAAGGGAGTTTTTCCCCCAGTTCTACTAGAGCATCTACAGCAAGGGTCTTTTCAACCAGTCTCTACAGGAGAAGAGGCCACAGGATTTTACTCAAAAATCTTGCAAAAACGACTACCCATGATCTTTCTGGGAGCCTATATGGTGACCCTAGAACTGAAAGATGCCTTACCTTCATGTTCCCATAGCCAAGGAACAGAGGAAATATCTTTGTTTTCTGGGAGGAGGATCTGTGCTATAATATTTGGCTTATCCACTGCTCACAGAGTATTCCCCAAATATCTAGCATCTGTTATAATACATTGCAGAACTCTAGGTGGTCACATTTATCATTACCTGGGCGATTGCCTGATCCAGGGGAAATCCACTGTCGAACTTCAGGCAGCTTTGCTAATCACTATGGATTACTTCCAGAAGGTATGCCTCACCATCACCCTTTGCAAGTTGTAACTGCAGCCACTTACAAGAATTCTCTTTTTGCATGTGTTGATATACTCCATGCAGCAAAAACCCTTCTTACCCCAAAATAAGGTCTCTTGTTTGGCATTTTACCTTCAGAACCCAGTAGAAAACCAGACAATCACAGCAAGAGAATTCTGAAGACCACTGGGGTGTATGGCATCTTGCATCCTAACATTATTCCTTGCAGAACTCTCAGACAACTCCAGTGGTTCCTTAAAAACACATTGGAACATTGTTCACAACCTTTATAAATGAATTTGGTGAAAGAGCATTTTACAGAATCCAGGGCCAAGTTTCTGTGACGGGCAAAACCATCACCTCAGGCAGATGAGACATAGCCTGGCAAGCACACTTAGGGCAGCTGAAGGTGCAGGGAATTTGAACTCCAGAACAAAGGAAACTGCACATAAACCAAAACAAAATGCTGGCAGAGTTTCTGACAAAAGCCTTTCAAAGCAACCTTGACCCCAAGAGCATTAACATATTTGGACAGACAACACCACAGTGATATATTACATAAACAATGGGAAACTTATTCATACCACTTGTGCAGTTAAGTAGTAAAGGTATGGCTTCTGGCACAAAAACTGCAGCTGACAGTAATAGCATCATACAACACTACACCAAATGCTCTTGAGTAGGGACCTTCTGGATTCCAACAAATGGATGCTGAAGAGATTTCTTTCTGGACCTCACCCATGAATTGGGAAACCCCAATGTAGGTCTTGTTGCCTCTTCTCTGAATAGACATTTAGCAGCAAAAAGAACCAGAAGTCCACCGTTATATTACTTGTAGTTTAATAAAATCAGTAGGTGATGTGGCAGAGTTGAAGATGTTAAGATTTGCACTGGGTGTGAGTAGGATGGACAGGATTAGGAATAAGTATAGTAGAGGGTCATCCCAGGTTGGACGGTTTGGAGACAAAGCCGGAGAGGCAAGATTATGTTGGTTTGGACATGTGCTGAGGAGGGATGCAGAGTATATTGGGAAAAAGATGCTAAGGATGAAGCTGCCAGGTAACAGGAAAAGAGGAAGGCCTAAGATAAGGTTTATGGATGTGGTGATAGAGGACATGCAGGCGGTTGGTGTGACAGAGCAAGATGCAGAGGACAGGAAGAAATGGAAACAGTTGATCTGCTGTGGCGACCCCTAACGGGAGCAGCCGAAAGAAGTAGGATAAAACAAAGTTTTTGAGTAAAACTCTTCCTCGGTGTATAAAGCACAAAATTGCATTCACTTCTTGTATATCACACACAGCCAAACAATTAAAACATCAATTAAGAATTTAAAGTGTTCCCAGTAACATATACAAAAGTTTTTATATATATGTATTAACATATATACATTTAAAAACAAACTATTGCACACATGACTACACTACATGTTTAGCTTTCAAAATTAGTTTGATACTATTACTACTATTTAACCCAGGTGGGTGGTCTGCCCTAAAATAGTTGATCCAATTATATTCAACTAACTCAGTTTTGTTTACTAGATCTCCCCCATTTTTATTTGCAACTAACACTTGTAGAATCCTAAACTTAAATTAATGCTCTAAGCCCAAAGCAGACACATATTTTACTAATGCATTAGTGAGAACATTCCTAGAGGTGTCGGACAAATGTGCACTTATTCTTTTTTAGTTTTTATTAGTCTTGCCAATGTAGAAACACTGACCGTGAACACAGTTGGCAAGATAAATCACATTTTCTGTATTGCAGGTACATGCTTTAAATTTAAACCTCTATTGACTAATTGGATGCATAAAATATAGATAGAGATTAATATCCTTACAATGGGTACAATTATAGCATGGTCTGGTACCTGGTTTACTTAAGGAACTATTCTCTACATGGCTTGTACTTTGGTCTCTCTAACATAAATATTGTTTCAAATTCTTTTCTCTTTTATACACAAATCGTGGTTATGTACCCACTACCTCACCAACTTCCTGGTTCGATACTAAGATGATCCAGTTCTACCTAATAATTTGTATAAATGTGGTATGCCTATTATATTTCATCAAATTAACCTTGCCGGTGTTCCTATTCCTCTCAGCTTAAGTAGCTGGTCATTTCTTCCAGACAGATAAGGTCTTGCTACATTTTCCCTTAACCTATTAACTACACTTTTGGTCATCTCAACCATAGCAGTAGTGTAACCTCTCTTTATAAAATCTGAAGCCATTCCTTCCATCTCTTTATTGAACATTTCATCTTTAGTACTAAGCCTACTAACTCTCATGAATTGGCCTTTCACCACCCCTCTAAAAATGTTTGGGGTGCATACTTTGAGTGCACATATTTTGGTACTTGTATATCCTTTGTGTATTACAGAGTCAAAAACCACATCATGTCTGAAGACCACTGTATTTAAGAAGTTAATCTCCACATCAGAAGATTTAACATAAAGTATCAAAAAATTATTGGTAGAATGAAGAAATTCAACAAACACAAGCAGTTCATCACTTATGCCTTTCCATAAAAGGAAGACCTCATCCACAAATCTTTTAAAGAACAATACATGGTTGTTCCTAAATCTCGTTCAGTGTAAATAAACTTCTCCTTCCACCTTGCCAAAACCAAATTTGCGTAAGTGTTTGCAACAGGTGTACCCATAGCTACCCCCAGACACTGATGGTAGTAATTGTTAAATGTAAACACATTAAGGCACAGTCTAACATGGAACATAATTCCACTTTAGCTGTATCAAACTTGCTATGTGAACTTAAACACTCGTATGGATTCAATCCCATACTCATTCAGTATGACTGTAAAGAGAGACTTAATGTCCATAGTCACTAAAAGGCTATCATTTATATTGGTGTGGGACCATTCACTGAGAGTTCGTAAAAAATCAAGAGTGTCTTTAATATAACTATTAGAGTGTTTCAGTAAAGAGGCTGACTCGTTATCCACATATTTTAAAATAGCTACAGTGGCCCAAGGTCTCATAGAGGGTTTCACTAGGCTTTTATGGATCTTGGGCTGTCCATAAATGAAAGGAACAGGATTAGCTAGATACAAATAATTATATATTTCAGGTGTAATCATACCATCAATTAATATGTCATATAAAAAACGTGTAACCTTCATAATAGTATCAGACACATATTTCTTTACTTCAACAAAAGTCATACCATCAGATAAAAAGAAATCATACATCCATTCATTATACTGAGCCACATTCGTTACTACAGACTTACCTCCCTTGTCTGCAGGTTTAATAATCAGATCATTATTCAGACAGAGCAAAAAGTGCTTTCCTTTCATTGGAGCCAAGATTATAAAATCTATCACCTTTCTGATTCTGAAAATACATTTTGTATATCTCTTGCTCACACGTGTTTAAAAAAGCCTCAACAGTAGGTGTACTATACAAGGTACAAAAGTACTTGAACGTTTAAAAGATAAAGTACCACATTGTGAAGTATCTTTAAATAATAATTCAACATGCACAGATCTAACAATCTCAGCTCAGTCAGTAATTCAGTTAAGTCACCTGCAACTGATGGGATAAAAAGTAATCCCTTACTCAAAAGATGGAACTGTGATGTAGTCAATGGTAAATTAAATAAAGTATACATTATCTGCTATTAGTCAAGTCTTCGATTTTTTTTTTCTCGTTTCTTGGTCTACCTTGTTGGACTTGTATACTTTGAGTTCTTCTTCTTCCCTGCCATTCCTCATCTGTTTGCGACTGCTGCTCCAACCTCTGTTTCTTTCACTGCTATCGACAGCTTTAAGGAGAAACAATTCTGTAAAAAGGGTTGTAAATCACCTTTCCTCTTTACCATCGCTAGATGTTGGTGGAGCTGCTAGACTCAACTCAGAAACAATATTCTGAGAAGCGGTAGAGACGTTCATTTTATTTGTCGGTCTCCCATCAGCTAACTGCTGCTTTACTACAGCTGTGAAGCTGAACTCAGACGCAGCTTCACCACACTTCATTGACTCAGACCTGATGGGCATGATGACATCATTGGTGTTCTGTAATTGGTGGACTGTTTTGAGATGTCATTCTCTCATTGGTTGAACTGATTTAGGCCAAGAAAAGATATTCATACATTTAAAGCCATTCTGTCTGTCTTTCGGCTTATCCCGGTTAGGGGTCACCAAAGCGGAACTCCGGTCCGCTAATGTTTGGTAGTGGATTTTTACTTGCCGAGTTACCAGCCCTGATGCACAACCTTCAACGAAGGCACGCCCATTCATGCATGCCTCCACACAAGACCTGAAGGATGTTTCATGCTCACCAATAATTTATAAAAATCAGTGCATACCAAGATTATATATTCCCCGTTCCGAAGGAGGGGATGGGCCTCCTTGAAACTGATTATATGTATAGATCTGCAATCATTGGACTCAACACATCTACTGACTTCACAAGACCCAAATGTAATGAAAGTTTTGAAACATGAGAATAAATCTAAGATGACTTCTCTGCTTAATTTAGCAGAAGCATATTGACGTAAAGCAGGAATGGATATCAGACCAGAAGTATATAAAAAAAAAAATCAGGCAGCAACTGAATGTGCCAAAAAAGAAAAGAATATAAGGTGAAGGACCAGTTGAGAAGGCAAGAAATGTGGCAAATACATAAATATAGTTGCAAGTATAGAAAACTTCTGGAAGAACTTCATGTTGATCAGGAATGAATGCAGGAATGATTGAGGAGAGGCGAATTCAAACCAAGAGATGAAAGGTTAATATTGGCATCTCAAGATAGTCTGAGTACACATTGGTTTACAGAGTCCATTAAACATGTGGGAGAAACAGACAAATGTAGGTTTTGTAAAACCGAATTGCAAACAGTTGCACACACCATTACTGGCTGTGACATACTAGTAGCAGAAGGATTGTATACTGAAAAGCATAATAATGTGGCAAGAGTGTTGCACTGGGGATTGTGTAAATATTATGGTACTGAAGTGACTGAAAAACACTGGAAACATGAGCCACAAACAGTCATAGAAAATGAAGTCTACATTACATGGGATCATCCATTACCAACAGCTCAAAAGATAAGATGCTAGAAAACCTGATATAATGGTCCAAGAAAAGAAGACAAAAGTAGCATTGATCAGTGAAATAGCCACACCCAGTGACTACAGTGTCTTGCATAGAGAGAGAACACAAAGTCCTAAAATATCAGGATTTGCAAGTAGAAACGTGAACAATGTGGAAGAAAGATACCCATACAGTTCAATAGTAGTAGGAGCAACAGGTGTAAAAAAAAAAAAAAAAAAAAAGTCTACAGTCTTATTTAGATATGCTACCAATATATTTAACTATGAATTGCAGCAGTTACTGGGCACATTGCAAGTGCTGCGAAGAGCACTACTGGCTGACAGAGTGAAACAATACTAATTTCATGAACTTTAATCATACTTTGACTTAGGAATGGGGTCCATGCCTGCCATGGTATTAGAAACTCAAAACACTTGGAGAAATTAAAAAAAAAAAAGGAAGGAACATAGAATGGATCTGAATGGAGAGATACGTCGGCAAGCAAAGAAGAGTAGTATTGCTGAAATTGAATTTATCCTCAAGTCTTGATGAGCACCTTCATGAGGTGGAACCTGTTTTTCACAAATTCTCCCCAAAACTAAACTGATATTTATCCTATATTTTATGTAGCATATATCATGGACAGAAGTAGGTTAAAAAAAAAAAAAAAAAAAAAAAAAAGATGGGTGCACAAGACCCAGGATAAAAAGTGCCCAATCCTAGTAGGTGCACTGGTGCCAGGACTGGAAAAATGACAGCGTAAAATCCCCAAAATATGGAAGCATTCCTACAATGGGCTAGGCCAGTCCCAGGCGAAGGATAAGGCCCCCCCCCCAATTGTAGAAGGAAGTAGCAGTCTACAAAAACTGGTAGGCCAAAGAAGAGCCATAAAGACGATGAGGTGGACTATTGAGAAATTGTGTATTCTTACTATTATACAAAAAGCCCAGAATTTTCAGACCCAAGATGTACAGAAAGATTGAGAGAAATTAGAGGAAAGAAAAATACTTAAAGAAAAACTGTCAGAAGCCTCAATTAAAAATGTGTTAATACAACAGATTTGTGAAAAACATTATATAGACCAAGAAACTTTGTGTTTGGAAAAAGAAGCATATGAGGGTGTGTAAAAATATAAACAACAAAACCTAGAGATTTTTGAAAAGTATAAAAAATTGGACATGGGAAAGAGGGAGATTTGATATGGTGCAGTATTTATGCAAAGTTGAAAGGCAAATTAATACAAAAAAGCCAGCCCCAAAGATATTCAAAGAGAAATATAGGCAAAGGCGTCCAGATATGGAAAATTTCACAATAAAAAAATATCACAAAGAAGAAATGTCAAAAAGAATATTAGTAAAGTAGAAGTTAAAAAAACATAGAAGCTGAAGTTATGGAATGCCAGCAAAGTGAAAGATTTGGTGTAGACAGTGTAAGACATGTTACATCACAGCATGATGGAACGAGTCCCCAAAGTAAGACGAAACCGGAAGCTTAGGAGACATCTGAAGAAATACAGATGTGGGAAAGCAAGAGATTTAATATGGTGTAATATGTATGCAAAGAAGAAAGCAAAATTAATACAAAAAGAGCAGTACCAAAGATATTTGAAGAGAAATATAGGCAAAGGAACCCTGACATGGAAAGCTTTACAATACAAAAGTAAGACAGAGGAAAAGCAGAGAAGATTAGTAATGGAGAAGTTAAAGAAATCAAAACTTAGGTTATGGAGTACCTGTGATGTGAAGGATTCAGTGTAGAAAATCTAACTCGGAAAGCACCACAGCAGGATAGAGCAATAGACATCCAAATTAAGGAGAAACCAGTGGAACGGGAAGCAACTGGGCAGTTGCCATATGAAGATATTTTGGAGCCTTCCACAGGACACCAGTATAAATGTTCACTTGAAGCTACACAAAAGGAGTCATTCCAGGAGACGAAAACGTGTGTAGTGCTTGTTGCTGAAGTTGTTGCACGTTAATAAAACGTTAATAAAACATTCTATTTGTGCTATTTGTGCCTCATCGTGAGCTATTTGCTTTTTGCCCTGGTGATTACTGGACTGGTGTGGCTGCTTTCGTTGGTATATTTGGTTCACTTGAAGCTAGACAGCAAGGGAAGGAACAGGAAACTTTGGCAACTCTGACCGTCAATGCTGAGGAGTGATAGGCCAGTGAGTTCCTATATGACAGAGCAACGGATGACAGGATGAAATTTGAAGAGAATGTACCACAGGAAGATGCTATAGATACTCTATAGAATGCCTGCAGGAAATGGAGAACAAAAAATGTGGCCTTCATTTAGAAGAAAATGAGCTAGGAGAAGAGTTGCTTCATTTATAGACATATTAAGATCAATGAAAGAAATAGACTGCAAAAGGTCAATAAAACCCAAAAAGTCAGACGTTTGATGAAACAAATGAACACAGTAATTAGGACTGTCCATAGAGAGACATGCGATATAACAGAAGTAAATGGGATATATTACTGTGCGGCTAAATTAATAACTGATAGTTTTACCACAAGAACACAGGGTAATGAAGGAAAGGAAGGGAAAAAATCAAATGCCATCATGGAAGTATGGAATAGAGAAAACTATAAAGCAATTAAGAAGTGTCACTGTGAGAACAATATAGAAGAGGGAACAGATCAACAAAAATACTAAGAAAGATGGATGTAATAAAAGCATTGAGCAGTATTAGAACAGACCAGGATCTGTCATGCACTTTTGCAAGTAACAAGCTAAAAATCACAGCACAGGTGGAAAAATTTAGAAGATACGCAGGTAAATATAAAGGAAAAATACAAAGTAAGCAATTTGTTGATGACCCAAAAACGTTTTACAGAGAATTGGGAAACAAGTTAAAAGAATTGAAAGACCATCCAAAAAAGAAGAAATAGATATGTTTTGGGGAAAAGTCTATGAAGATCCTGTGGAATATAACAAAGATGCTAAATGGATAGAAAAAGTAAAAGAACGAATAAGAGGTTCAAAGGTACAGGATATGAAATGGGATGAAGTAACGGCCAGGAAGATTGAGATAAAGTTAGGAAAAGCCTCCAATTGGAAAACCCCAGGCCCAAATGCAGTACCTAAGTTGTGGTTAAAAGTATTCACATCTTTGCACAAAGATTTAGCCATGATTAAGAACCGTTTATATGCATACCCCGAACAGGCACCAACCTGATTAACAGGAACAACAAAGTTCCTACTTGAATGAACCTGCAAGTTTATCTTAAAAATTATAGACCAATAGCTTGCCTTCCGACGACATATAAACTATATACCAGAATTGATGCAGACAGTTTATAGTCATTCAGAAGAAAATTCAGTCATGGCAATAGAACAAAAGAGTAATAAAAGAAAGTCATATGGAATAAAGGATCATCTGTTGCTAAAGATTCTCTCCCTTTTTATGGTTCTCCATTATAAGTATGGCATGGATTGACTACAAAAAAAAAGCATTTGGTAGTATTCCATGTTCATGGATAAGAGTGTGCTTATAAAGATGCACCCTACACTGATCAGTTACATTACAGTGACCATGAAAAGTGGCAGACCACTTTGCAATTAAGCCATGATAAAGGACAAATTATTATTCCATGGAAAAAAATTCAAAGGAGAATATTCCAGGGTAACTCCCTGTTAACCTCTGCTATTCTGTCTTGCCCTTAACCCTTTCAGCTGTCTACTTAACAGATTAGGCCATGGCTATAATTTGGCTACTAGAAAACGGCAAAGTGTAAAGATCTCGTCTTCTCTTTGTTGATTTAAAACTGTCCAGCTCACCTGATGAGGAACTGTGAAAGCACAACTGCAAGTAGTCAAAACTTTGTCAGATATAAGAATGTCATTTAGTCTTGATAAATGTGCAAAAGCAACCATTAAAGCAGGAAAACTGCAGCACCAAGAAAACATCAGTTTGGGAGAAGAATGTGATGTAAAAGAACTTGAGCAAGAGGGAGTGTATAAATATTCGGGAATTAATGAAGTATCAACAAACCATGAACAAATGCAAATAAAACTTAGTAAGGAATATTGTAAAAGACTTAAATTAATCCTGAAAACAGCGTTGACATCTAGGAACAAAATTCAAGCTATAAACCAATCTGCACTTCCTGTCCAAACTTAGTTTTGGAGTGATTGACTGGCCCCAAAACGTGTTGGATAGATAGGAATACAACAAGGATGCTTCATGCTCACCAAATGATTTATAAAACTCTGTGCATACCAAGATTGTATATTCCCCGAAGGAGGTATGGGCTCCCTTGAAATTGATTACATGTGTAGATCTGCAGTTGTGGGACTACACACATTTGCTGACCTCACAAGATACAACCATAGTGAAAGTTTTGAAATATGAGGAGGATAAATCTAAGATGATGTCCCTGCTTAGTCTATCAGAAGCATATCTGTGTCAAGCAGGAATGGAAATCAAACCAGAAGTAGATAAAAATCAGGCAACAACTTATTGTGCCAAAAATCAAAAAAAAAAAAAAAAAACTCAAAAACAAAAGAGAATATCAAGCGAAGGATCAGTTGAGAAGGCAAGAAATGGGGAAAATTTAAATATAGTTTTAAGTATAGAAAACTTCTGGGAGAAGCAAGAATGGTTAAGGAGAGGCAAATTTAAACCAGAAGATGAAAGTTTAATATTGGCGGTCCAAGATAGTGGGCTGTGTTCACGTTGGTTTACAGAGTCCATTGAATGTGGGAGAAACGGACAAATGTAGGTTTTGTAAAACAGAATTGGAAACAGTCGCACACCTTGTTGCTGGTGGTGACATACTAATGGCAGAAGGATTGTATATTGAAAGGCATAATAATGTGGCAAGACTGTTGCACTGGGGGTTGAACTAACGTTATGGTATTGAATGGCTGAAAAACACTGGAAACATAAGCCACAAAGCATCATAGAAAGTTAAGTCTACATCACATGGGATCACCCATTACCAGCAGTTCAAGATATAGTGGTCCATGAAAAGAAGACAAAAGTAGCATTGATCATTGAAATAGTTACACCCAGTGACTACAGTGTCTTGCATACAGAGAGAGAGAGAGAGACAGTCATAAAATATCAAGATTTGCAGGTAGAAATGAGAGCAATGTGGAAGAAAGATATCCAGACTGTTTCAATAGTAGTCGGAACAATGGGTCTTACAAAAAAAAAAAAAGAATCTACAGTTGTATTTAGATACGTTACCAATACATGCTTCTCCGTATGAATTGTAGGAGTCATTACTTGGCACATTGCAGGGGGTGGGTCTAAGTATGGCATGGATGGATTGCAAAAAAGATTTGACAGCATCCCACACTCATGGATATAAAGGAGTGCTTACAGATGTGTAAGATACATCCTATGTAGTTCGGTTACATTATAGTGACTATGAGACAGTGGCAAACCACTTTGCAGTTAATCCATGACAACGGGCAGATTATTATCCCAGGGATAAAAATTTCAAAGGGATATTCCAGGGGAAATTTTGCACCACTGCTGTTTTGTCTTCCCATTAACCCATTAAGCTGTTTACTTAACAGAATAGGTCATGGTTGCAGTGTGGCTCACAGATAACCTTGCTTAAAGACTTCTCATCTACTTTTTGTGAATGACTTAAAACTGTACAACTCATGAGATGAGTTAAAAACACAACTGCGGGTGCTTAAAGCTTTCATAGATGTTATAAGAATGTCATTTGGTCTTGGTAAGTGTGCTAAAGCAATGTTTAAAGCAGGAAGGTTGCAGTACCATGAAATTATCCATCTGGGATAGGAATGTGATGTAAAGGAACCTGAGCCAGAGGGGAGTGTATAAATATTTGGGAATTGATGAAGGATCATCAGTAAGGCATGAACAAATGCAAATAAAACTCTGTAAGGAATACTTCAGAAAACTAGTATTGAAAACGACATTTGATATCTAGGCATAAAGTCCAAGCTATAAACTAATTTCCTTTTCCAACGTATGGATTTGATGTCATTTTCATTCATTACTTAACAAATGGGGTTCGGATCCAGTCCTTGAATTAGATTCTGCCACTTTTGTACAGACTAGGATCCAACTCTAGAGCTCCTCCCTTTACCCTTAATGTCCCTGATCACTGCTTTATCTCAGATCTCGTTTGCCACTCCAGCGATCAGTCAGGATTTTGCATTCTCTAGCTGGGAGTTTTTAGTCAGTTGTGTGATAGATTATTTGCTGAATTATTACTAAATCTTTTTCCTTCCTACCTTTTTCTCTTTACCAGTTAGTATAAAATTAGTTTAGACCTTTTCTGTTACTAATTTAGATTCTATCCTATCATTGTTGGTAGTCTCTCTCTCTTCTTACCTCTGTTGAGGTAAGCTTTCATACCATTACTGGTATTTTCTCCTTTCACCTAAAAAAATACACAATATATAAATTTTAATACATTTTATTTGTTTCTCCTAAATTGTTTGTTTATAGTGCATTTTTCCACTGCCAGTTTCAACTCCTGTAGGCATAAGATAGGAACAATGCCACGAAAGAGACACCTGGTTTACGAGACTTCACAATTTGAGTGCTTTCGTCAGTGAGTGCACATAGACTTTCAGAATAAGGAAATATGCACTATCACTTCCTTTTAAAATCACAAGATCACTTGACAAGTTGCATAATACAAAGTTTAAGATTTTAAAATTTCAAAAGGCTCCACACTTTTTAAACCATGTTACCATATTTTAACATTCCCCAAAATTATACATTTTATTTAAAAATGAATCTGAATGTAAAAACTTGCATATATGTATGTATATACACACACACACACACACACACACACACACACACACACACACACACACACACGTTTGTGTGTGCACATCCTCCTACACATTTTTTTACACCAAAACATTGCATTTCTAAAATGCTCTATACTAAAAAGTTTCATGTATTTATATTTATATATAGAAACCCTTCCTTTCTTAGGTTCACCATGGAAATACACCAAGATACAGTACATTTCTTAGACATTTCCATTCATAAAGATAGAATAAGTAATGGCTTTGTCTACACTATATAGAAAGCCAACTTACTCGAACACATTGTTACATTTCCACAGTGGACATCCTGTCAGCCATAAGAACATTGGTAAAAGGATAATATGTACATTTAGCATGTATGATAAGTGATATGAATTATGAAAAGGATATTTTGAGGCACATGCTACTAAGGAGAGGGTATCCCTTTACCTTTTGTTAGATCCATTACTTGAAGAGGTAACCATGAAAAGAATTAATGGTAATTTTTTTTCCACTGTTGGGGATTGGAGATGATGGAATGATGCAAGTTAGACAGGCCTCTGTACAGGTGGACAACATTGTTAATGTATATAGGCATGCAATGGTGTCATTTAATTCAGAGTTTAATGACATGAAGGATATAATGTACAAGAATTTGAGTATATTTGAGCCCCAAAATGAACATTTGAAGAAGGTGGAGGACAGACCATTAATAGTGTATAAAAAAGGTAAATGTCTAAAAAATCTAATAGAAAGTGGAAAAAGTGACACTAACAAGGGAAGAATGAAAACAATGTGGGCATTGTTATCAGTGTCACTTTATATTGGAGGGAGACAGTGTCCATTTTATAGGTTTTGGAGACATTAGGTTAAAACACAAATTTAACTGTAATAGTGCATTAATAGTATATATAGCCATCTGTCAGTGCTGCAGACAATTTTATATAGATAAAACTATTAATGCTTTTAAAAAAAAGTATATATCAACACGGATATGACATTCAAACAGGCAATACAAACAATGCTTTGGCTAAGCACAATAGAAAACCCTGGACATAATTTCAGGTTGTCAGCTATTGATCAAATCAATAAATGTATAGGCGGGGGTCCATGTGAATTGTTGGAATACAGAGAACGTTTGGCAATTGTGAGTGAATGCCACCAAGCCCCCTGGGACTTAATGATATGGTATCAGTTTCTAGTTATTTAAAGTTAAAAGCAGGGTACTATGTGTAGTAGCCTATTATCATTAGGTACTAAAAAACAAAATGTTTCTCAACATTTTGGGTGGAGGAAAATAGACAAATAAACAATAAAAAACAGAAAATAAATACTAAGGACACTGTGTGAATGAGTGCTATGTATTTGACCTCCAACAGTAACATTATTGTTGGTATTATTGTTTCTATGTATAAATATAAATACGTGAAACTTGTTAGTATAGAGCATTTTAGAAATGCAATGTTTTGGTATAAAAAGTGTTGGGGGGCTGTGCACACACATTGTGTGTGTGGGGGGGTGTGTGTATATAGATGTACATTTATGCAAGTGTTTACATTCAGATTGTAAATCATTTTTTAAATAAAATGTATAATTTTGGGGCATGCCAAAATATGGTAACCTGGTTTAAAAAGTGTGGAGCCTTTTGAAATTTTAAAATCTTAAACTTTGTATTATGCAACTTGTCATGTGATCTTATGATTTTAAAAGGAAATAGTGCATACTTCCTTATTCTGAAGAAGTCTATGTGCACTCACTGACGAAAGCGTGCAAATTGTGAAGTATTGTCAACCAGGTGTCTCTCTCATGGCATTTTTCTTAGTTTTTGGCATTTTGGGCATAAGATACCCAATTCTGTGCTCACAGGGAGTGCCGTGTATTGTTTAGGCCTTGCTGACCTTCAGATTTCTTGTAAAACCTGTGTAGGTTTTAACACCAGGGCAATAAGTTCCTTCTACTTCAGGAGCTCTGACCCCTTAAGTCAGAAGGGGTTGGAGACCATGGAGTCTAAGAAACACTCCCCTGTCTGATCTCCTTTTTCCATTCCAAGATGGGACCTGTCAGATCCAAAGATCCTGAGAGTTGAGGCATCAGATCCAAGAATGTTACCTTCTTTAATTCCAACTCTTTTGCTGATCCATTTGGTTAAGTGTTTCTGAGCAGAACAAGAATGTGAGCCTTAGCCTTGGATCCAGGGGGGTGACTTCAACTCTGAGGGTTTTGGAGCCATCACTTCCCCACTGTGCCCTGGCATTGAACAGCTCAGGTCTGATTCCCTCCTTGGGGGGCAAAACCCGGAGGGACTCGAGCGTTGGTTCATCCCATGGCTTCAGCTCCATAGAGGCTGATTTCCACATCTCCTGGACTTTCTGCTTTGGAGGTAGTGGAAAGGGTTTTCTCCCATCTAAGAGACCTTCTCACCCTTTCAGATCCTTTTCCCATCATTCCTTTAGATCTGACTTCTAAGTCTCATCATCTTACTCCACAGGGACCTCCAACCCGTGAGAGCTTCCAGACGGTCCCTGCACAGGGGCTACCCCTTTCTTCCAACACTTCTCCAGAATGCCCCACTGAAAAGGTTTGTCTGAAGAAACTGTGCAAAAGGAGGCATTTAGATTACCCTCTGGCGTCAGACAGAGGACACTAATTTTGATGGTGTCCCCCAGGTCTCCACCAGAAGACGTCTTATTTGGAGACATTTTAGAAATTCTGCACTAAAAACTGGGATGGTCTTCCCAGAACCCTTCTTAGGAGGAATCTATGCTCCTGGAAACTTTTGGATCTGGCCCGTCGACATCTTGGATCCCCCCCCCCCCAGCAGATGAGCTTGTCTGGTTTGTTGATTTTGTCTCTTGCAGGGCATGGAAGCAGCCAGATGCCATAGAGCCCATCCCCAATCTCCTGGATAAGATTCTCAGTGAACCGCTAGGCAGACAACATTGGTCCAAGGGGATTGCTGTAGATGCCATGGTTGTTGCAGCAGCCAAGAAAAAGGAGCTAGCTGAACAGAGCTCATCTGTCTATCCCCCTAACAGCGAATGTTGGGCTTTGGACAGATATGGAAAGCGAGTATATGCATCGGTGACTTGCTATAAGATCGCTGAATTCCATGGCACATTTTACTAGGTGACAGAGGGACTTAATAAAGGAACTCTAACTCTACCCCTGGATCCATATTGGCGGAAGAGATGAAAGCTTATTCTTCGTGGCTGGTCACTCTGCACTCCATCTCAAATGCTTCTATGAGGCTAATTTCTCACACAGTTGAAAATTCCTCACTGGTTATGGGTACAGACATGTCCAGCAGGAGGCATACCTGGATACGCTTGTGCGACTTTGCTTAGCCCTTTAAAGATTCATTCATCAGTGCTCCTTTTGATGGAGGCTCCCTTTTTGGGCCCACTGTTAGACGCTTTCCCATAGCGAAAAAGGTGGAACGACCCTATCTGCCTTAGGAATTCTTTTTCTACCCTCCAGACATCCTGCTTCAGTAATCAATGCAGTGGTAAGAAAATGTGGTTTCTGAAATCTCAAGGGCCTTTTCAAGATTTCCCCAGAGACAGAGGGGGAAATTATAGTAATGGAAGATGCCACCCACATGGCAGAGGGGAAAATAATTATAATAATGGAAGATGCCACCCATGTGGCAGAGGGGGGTCTGCAAAATCAAGGGTCGATTCTTTCTCTGACAGACCCTTCCAGTGTTCCTGAAAATTTGCCCGACTGTTCTTTGGTGATAGTATGCAGACACTTGTCTTTGTACCCAAAAGCCTGGTCAGCCATCACAAAAGATACATGGGTGCTAAGAGTCCTATCTAGAGCATATTTTATTCCTTTTTACAAAATTCTCCAAAGATAAGGAAAGTCTCTGTGATGTTCCACCCAATCATCAGGAGCAAGCAGCTGCTAGACAGAGTCATCTAAGAAGTCCCACCAGACCAGAGAGAATCCGTTTTTTACTCGAGGCTCTGTTTAGTGCCAAAGAAGACTGGGACCGGAGAGCCCTACTGCATCTGTTATCTAAACAGATTCATAAAGAACTCCAAATTCTGGATAGTCAAGGTTCTGTTCATTCACCAGAAAGGTGATTGGATGTGCTGTGTAAATCTGATGGATGCATACTATCACACAAAAATTAACTGATGATCCTGAAGATTCCTTCTTGTCCACCTGGGTGCCTGTCATAATCAGTTCAGATCCCTGCTCTTTGATCTCAACAAGGCCCCTAGGGTGTTCACCTTATTTAGATGACTGTCTTTTCACTGCATCAACTAGGCATCTATTGATAAACAGAGACTATCTGCTTCATTTGACTCGTTTTGTAGGTATCACCGTAAATCTTGTGAAATCCAAACTTCAACCAGTTCAAGTCATGGAGTTTATAGCGGTTCGCCTAGACCTAATTTACATCTTCAAGCTTTCTTAACACAGAACAGAATTATTATGCTAAAATTACGTCAGTCATGTTCTGTCTCATCTCCATCCGGCCAAACTGATTTTAAGAGTTGTGGGATCGATGACTGTTAGTCACATTAATACTAACATCTTGTTCTCATATGAGAATCCTTCAGTGGACTTTACAAGTACAATGGTCCATTCTACACCAACCCTTACAATTTCCAGTGAATCTGTCCAGGGTATGCAAGGGCTCGTTACTGTTGTGAATTCAGTCCCAACAAAATTTGACAAGGTTGCCCCTTTCTTTCCTCCACCTATTGCCATGTTGACCACAGACTCCTCCCAGTTTGGGTGGGTCATTACTTGGGACCGACTGTTCAAGGCATGTGGACCCCAGTAGAGACCAAATTGCACTTAAATGTCCTGGAGATAAAAGTGGTCCTATTAGCATTGCAGGCCTTCCAGAACTCTCTCCCAATGGGGACAATTGCTGCTGATATAGACAATATGTCAGTGGTTTGGTATATTAACAAATGGGGGGGCAGATCTTAGTCTTTGCCAAGAAGCAGTGAGAGTTTGGTAATGGGCAGTCTCAAACAACTGCTTTCTTACACTGATGCACATTCAGGCGAAATTATATGTACTAGAGGACAGACTCAGCAGAACTGTTCTGCTGCCTCACAAATGGTGTCTCATTCAGTCAGTGGCAAACATGATCTTCCACCAGTGGGGTCAAACATGCTGCGACCTAGTCGCCTGTCCCCTCAAGTGCAGCAGTTTTTTCCCTAATCCCCCCTCAGGGGCAGTCAACGAGAGATGCTGTAGTCTACATTTGGTCCTCTAGTCTTCTTTATGCTTATCCTTCCCTACCCCTAATTCCCAAGTTTCTTCAGAAGGCCTTTCAGGTTGAAAAGTAAAATAATTCTCATTGCCCCTTTATGGCCTCAGTAGATTTGAATTCCCTTCCTATGGTCTTATCTAATATATCCTCCATAGACACTGGACCTCGGTCCAGATGATCTCACACCCATCAGGTCTGACTCATCCGAACATACTAGGCCTCAAATTGACCACATGGTTTCTCTAATTCCAATGATGGCTAGATATTTCAGGCTTTCCTCTCCTGTTGGCCTTGCATACAAATCCATCTTTCTTACCCAAGATTGCTTTAGAAGTAAACCTCAGTATTGTCATCAGTTTGCCAGTTTTCTTCCCTAATTTTTAGAATAAAGGAGGACACATGCTTCACTCCTTAGATGTACGTAGACAACTTTGTGTATATCTTCATAGAATGAATGATATTAGGAAGACTGAGAAATTATTACTTTCTTTTGCCAAAAACAAGTTTGGTAGACCTGTCTCAGACTACAATAGCAAAATGGATAACTAATTGATTATATTTATCATGTGTACCTCTTAAAATGTTTGACTTTGCCAAGACAACCAAAAGCGCATTCAACTAGGTCAGTGGCTACATCATCTGCTTTTTAGTCCAAAGCTTACATTGATATTTGTGCAGCTGCCACTTGGTCTAAAGCTCATACCTTAGTTGGCTTATCATAAATTGAACATCATCTCCAGGAATAGAGCTGCATTTGGCTCTGTGGAACTTTGGAACTTTCTTCCATGACTGCCACCCAAGGTTACTGTAACTGGGGACACTGTCCCATTCGTTGAGGAATGAATGAAAATGACAACATCAGATATTTGTTATGTACTTACCATAACTGTGCATCTGTGTTCATTATTTTTCTTCCTCGACTTCCCTCCCACCTTCCTTGTCTTTGGGAATGACCTGATGGAGTGTGTCCGGAGCAGTTGTCTCTGTTTGGAGTCCCTTTTCTGTTCTATTACATGTGTTTCTGTCAGTATTATGGTTATATTATCTTTTTCATACATAGCTTAGAGGCAGCAAACTCAGTCTAAGGTAAAGCAGTGGTCGGGCATTATGGGCAAAGGGAGAAGCTGGAGAGTCTGATCCTAGACTGCAAAAAAGTGGCAGAGTTGGTTCCCAGGATCAGATCCGAACCCCATTCATTGAGGAAGAATGAAAATGGACAACACCGATGCGTAGTTATGGTAAGTACATAACTTATATTTTTGGGGTGATTGGCCCCAAAAGGTATTCGATCAGTTGGACAGGAAAACAAAAAAAAATGCTTCATGCTAATCAAGTGATATATAAAAATCAGTGTATACCAATATTATGTATTCATCACTCTAGGTACGGATTTACTAGAAACTGATTAATTGTATAGATCTGTAGTCCTAGGACTACATACATCTCTGCTGTCCTCATCATATCCAAACATAGTAAAAGTTTTACAACATGAGGAGAGGAAGTTTAAGATAATCTCACTGCTTAGTTTAGCAGAAACATTCCTGTGTCACGTGGGAATAAAAAACTAAACTAGAAGACAAAAAGACTGCAACTAAAATGTGCCAAAAAGAAGAATAAAAAAAGGAATACAAGTTGAAGGATCAGATGAGAAGGAAAGAAACCTGGAATAGGCTTAAATATTGTAGCAGGTACAGAGATGATGTGGAACAACCTCATGTTAATGAGGATTTGACACAGGAATGCTTAAGGAGACGTGAGTTGAAATCAAAAGATGAAAAGTTAATGGCAGCCCAGAATAGTAAACTATGTGTATATGGTTTGCAAAGTTCATAGGTTCATAAGTTAGTACTAGGCCAACTACCCTTGTGGACCATTTCAAGCCTAGACAATTATCCCAAGTGCGAATCAACGCCTGCACATTGTGGCTGTAAGAGAAACACAGTAACCATTACACCCTCTCCCAAATGCTTGGGAATTAACCCAGGGCCTTGTATAATTTGCTGATTGAACATGTGAGAGAAATAGATGAATGTAGGTTCTGAAGAAAACCAAAAGAAAGAATAATAATTAAAAACGGTCACGCATCTAGTTGCTGGGTGTGATACATTTATGGTAGAGGGCCCTGTACACCGAAAGGCTCAATAATGTGACAAGACTCTCTCACTGGGGATTGTGCAAACACTACCATTTATAAATAGCTGAGAAGAATTGGAAACTTGAGCCACAAAGCATTATGTAGAATGATGAAATGTACGTCATATGGGATCACCCGTTTGCCAGCAGTTCAATAAAATAGATTTGAGAAAACCAAATGTAGTAGTTCATGAAAAAGACAAAAGTAGCATTGATCATTAAAATTGCTACAATCTGTGATGTGTGTTGCGTACAAAGATAAAGTATCACAATTTGCAGGCAAAAAAACAAGATCAATGTGGAAGTTACCCAGACAGTTCCAATAGTAGTAGGAGCAAATGGTCTAATAAAAAGAATGTGCTGTTGACGCATGTTACTCATTAAGAATTGCAGGAGTCAGTTCTGGACGTGCTGTGGGTGCTGCAAAGAACACTTTTGGTTAACATCCAAGAATGAAACAATACTAATTTCATGAACGTTAATTATACCCTGACTTAGGAATGTAGTACTTTCCCTCCATGGTATTAGAAACCCAAAAGACTTGGGAGAAATTAAACCAAGAGAACTTGCAGAAGGCTTTCACTGTCCATCCTCCTAATAGAGAATCTAGGATGATAGACATAATGGGGAGTCAAGCCTACACCTCAGGCACATTCGTCTTGAGGGCACTAAACTATTTAACACACACAAATTGTTTCCAAATGGACCTAGCTGGATACTTTAAAAAACTCCAACATTCTCAGGAGCAATTTCAGACAACCCTAGGATTGATATTGAATATCATGAACCTGTCCGTGTCTGTTTCACAGTGATGCCAATAAGGTGGTTACAGCAGCAGGTACTGGTTTCATGATGCACTGCTATGCTTGGCTCCACTTAAATGACTTCATGAATAGTTTCAAAGCATCTGTCACCAGTGCCTCATGTGATGGCATCTACTTGTTTGGCCCTACAAGGAAAAAAAGTTTTTCCAGGTGTAAAAAGGAAGGCAAGAATATTGTTTGCCATAGTACAATTTGACAGCCCTCAACAACCCTTCAACACGAATTGTAAGGCTGAAAGTTCCTGTGGTTTAGAGAACCAAAAAGTCAAGCCTGTGATTCTAGCTTGGACAGTAACAGATGTGATAGAGGCAGTTCCTTTAATGGAAGCTGATTTAAAGGTCCAGATGGTCCCCAAAAATCAGTTTTTGCAGCCCTAAAGGTTTGCCCAACTATCCCCCGCTGGATGCAGTCAAGGGGCAACTTTCTGTCCACTGAAGTTCGTAGCTGGCCATCACACAGAACTTGTGCATGACGCTGTACAATTCCATTTTCTCTTTCCCACCCCAACAGATGCTGCTACCAGGCATCCTACCACACCAGTACAGTATGGTCAAAAATGAAACTGGTCTTCAGAAAAGAGCTATCCAAGAAGTCCTAGACGAGAGAAGGGTTAGGTAAACTTCAGGCCAGTCCTAGATCTCAACAGCCTAAACCACTTTGTCAAAAAGACCCCATTCACACTTCCAAGATGGCTGCATATTTGGGACTAAAATTAAGCTGTTACTCAGTCTGAAAACAGGAACTAAGAAGAGGGAGCCAGTAAACTCGTATTTTTGGGTAAATTTCAGTAACTGGCCAGTAAATGCGCTGCCTGAATGCCAGCAAAAAAGACATTTAGAGAACCTGAAAGAAAATCTATCACAAAAGGTGAGTAAAATCACTGACTGGGAAGAATTCTACAGCTGTCCAGCAAAAAGCAATGCAAGCTCCCGCTTTGGTGCAAGACGTGACTTCCAGTAACCTAGAGGAAAAATAAGTCAAATGTACTCAGAGTTGATTAAAATAAATGAAACACTGATGTAGTATATCAACTCAAATAACAAAACACTGGAAGAAATGGAAGACGTTTTAAACAGGTATTCAGATGAGGTGATAAAACTACAAAAATCAGAGGTTGAAATAAAGAAAAGACTGGCTGAATATGAGACTGTTCAAGAAAAGAGGTTTCAAAAATAATAGAATTGGAGGACAGAGCACAGAGGGAAAACCTGAGATTTTCTACTGTACCAGAGAAGCTGGAAGGAACAGACTGTATTTTATGAAAGCGCAAATAAGCAACTGGACTGGTATTCCACAGAAGGCGTTGTTAATTGAAAAAGGGCACCAGACCTGGCCATGTGAAAACACCTAGACCTTGAATAGTAAAGATGCAATCCTACCAGCAGAAGGAGATGATACTGTCAAAACTGTGGCAGAAGGACAAAGTACTAAAAGTGGAAGACAGAGTGTTTGTGGAAGTGATTACTCACTGTACAGCAGCAGAAGAATACATTTATTCCACTAATCAGGGAAGGTCGAGAAGCAGGTGCGAGATTCAAACTGCTTTTACTGGAGGGACAAAATCATTTTTTGATCCAGAACATGCTAAGGAAGAAATGCAAAAGTTTGTCCAACAAAATGTGAGTTGTGAAACCGAAGGAGATTCTACTTGTTCATCTGT
This sequence comes from Protopterus annectens, assembly GCF_019279795.1. NCBI lineage: Eukaryota > Metazoa > Chordata > Ceratodontiformes > Protopteridae > Protopterus > Protopterus annectens. The sequence continues at coordinate 339,828,934 of NC_056746.1, forward strand.
TGGTAAAGACTACAGAGAGACTGTGCCAGTGAACACTTTACCAGTGTTTAAACAGAAAATGCTTGAGAGGCAGAAAAGAAAACACAAGAGTTGACTAGAAGAACTGAGTACGTTGGAAAGGACTTTAAAAATTTAAGCTTGTAGGGGATTCTAAAGCATATGCCTGACTTCATACACTTCATTTTGGGAGGAGAGAGTTAACTGCAAGTAAAACAAAATTTTGTTCTTGACTATAGTATTTTTATTTTATTTAACATTTGTTAACCGGGAAAGTCCAACTTGAACAAAGACAATTTTAAGCAGAGGCCCAGGGAGAAATGCTCCAGATGCATGCCTTGTAACGTAGGAGGAAACCCACACAAACACAGGGAGGACATGCAGACTCCCCACAGAAGGCACCCCAGCTGATAATCGAACCGGAGAACCTCTTGCTGTGAGGCGATAATGCTACCGCTGCACTACTGCGGTGTCCAAATGAATAATATAATCTGCATGCTATAAAGATCTAATGTCCTTTTCATTTGTTCCTCAGTCACTGGGTTCTGATTCAACCACTGCTGCTTTCAATTCGTGGAACACTGAAATTCTTGAGCTCCTCCCTATACCCATAACAACCTAGGCAACCAACATTCTCAGATTTCATTTGCTGTCTTAGTGTATGGACATGGTCCCTGTATACTCGAATACAGTGCCTTTTTTTCTTTTGACTTAACTTTCATAATAACTTTATAACCTTGTAAACTTATTTCCTTTAATATTTATATTTTTCTAGTGCTTCCTGCCTTTTATCACTTAGTTATTTACTTGTGTAATTCTTGATTACCATCACTGGTATTCTCTCCTTAGCATACTTTAAGTACATCTTTGCCATTGTTGGCATTTTTCCCCTTTTTCCTTTTCTGTCACCTAAAAAAGAGGCTTTGCTTATTTCATCCTTTATAATACTCTTCTTAGAAAAATATCTGAGAAACCTTTGGGTTTTAAAAAATGTACAGACTGTGGCCATAAAATTCCATTGTCTGGCACTCATTCCAAATGCATATATTGCTTGGGACCAGTACATCTTGACTCTAACTGCGACATTTTATAAGGCTTTTAACCCTACAGCCTTGATTGATTGAAAACATTTAGTTCTAAGAGGTTTTGTCCCCTCCAAATCTGAATCAATATCATATGGGGCTCAAACCCCCAAGAAATTTGAAAAAAGGATTCAAGAAAGCATTCCCCAAACACAACCACTTAGTTTCCGAGCTCTGAAAAAAATTTCTAAAGCTTTGGATCCAACCCCTTTAAATCTGAAGTCTAGATCAGAAAAATCACCTAGGATTCGATTACTACAGTTGGTCCCGGATCCGGTCTCCTCTCAGCTAGCTTACCCCCCCCCCCCTTTTTGGAGTGGTCATCAGGGCATCACACCATTCCAGACCACCTTTGAGAGAGTCTTCTGCATGTTCTTCCAAGAATCTGACTGATGTCAATCTGGACAGCATGATGAGAAAATTCTATTTGAATGAAGTGTTTTCTG
>NC_056746.1:340149204-340304204 GCF_019279795.1 Protopterus annectens
AAGCTGTAAAAATACCTATGCAAACACTTTCAAGCAAAAATCCTAAATCTTCTGGACTTTGTTGAATTCTTGGGAACCATACATCTGTCCTGTTATTGTTTACATTGCTTTTCCAGTCTTTTCTAAACTCTTTTGATTGATTCCTACCCTTGTCATGCAATATTTTGTATTCCCTACTAATTACCCCTTATTAACAGCAGCTGCTCTGCTCGATTTAACTAAAAACTGTACCAGAGCAGGTCTTTCACTTATGATTCCCCTTTGCCTATACTCTGATTTCATTCCTTGGTAGGGAAGACAGCTTCTAGCCTGCAGTTCAGATGTCTGCTTTGCTTCATCCTACTCTGTTACCTTTCCCTCTCTAGATATTTGCTCCCAATACCTTGGTCCTTTGTCACTTTTCTCCAGTAAATTCCGGCCCCCTTCTTGCCTATTTTCTCTACCCATACTTTCATTCATCCCTATAGGCAGGCAGGCAAGCAAGCAAGTCCCTTGTAACCCTCACATTGACAACAGACCCCTGAAATTTGATCTAGTAGTTAGGGACCTGGGAACCTATTTAAACAGTGACCTGTCTTTTGAACGCCATGTACCCACTATTGCAAAAAAATGCTTTTTCTTTACACAGTTTATTACAAAGGGTATGGGGTATAGATCCACGTATGTGATCATTCCACTGTATTCCATACTCATCAGATCAATTATTAACTATAGTGCTCCTTTCAGTATGTATCTGTCCAAACATCTGATTGAATGCCCACAATGTTTTCTTACTAAGAAAATTGATGGCCTAAATTATAAAAACTATGTGGACCATCTCAGTACCTTGTCCCTCTTCTCAGTGGCATACAGGCTACCGAGGGTCAGTCATTGCCTTGCATACAGAACCTCAATTGACCCTATCCTATTAGACCTACTGCACATTCACAAGTCCAATGAGATCATAAACACCTGCTCAGTAGATCTAAATCTCTTTTGCAACATAAATACATTTGTATCACAGAGAATACCACTTCTTTGGAATCATCTTCCTCTCTACATAATGCAAAGTACTTCTCTTGCAATATTCATATGTAATCTTGATGAATGGATGGGTAACTTCAAGTTAACCCCGAGTTTAGCACCCCTGTCCCTGATGGATAGAACCGACATGTAAATGCTCTACTTGTCTCTGGGTTATTTGTACTTAAAATATAAGGGCTAAAAATGTCACTGGCTAGGCTTCTAAAGATCCTTACAGATCAGTGACCTAGTAAGTCTCTATGAACCTAAGATATGACTTAGAGCTCTGTGCTTCAGCTTCTGACATTAGACGAAAGAAAGCTCTAAATTTTGGAGCATTTGTATGTCTGCTTTATAATAGCACATCCACTTGTGCTATGAGCAGATGTTTGGCATGTGAAGAAGGAACCTAAACCTTATATTCTGGCCATATGTAAAGGTATCCTGCCAGATAAGTCTCATTTGTGAAGAACACTGCAACAGTGATCTATTCAAACATCTACCATTATGTTAACTTAGCTGCATGCCTATTCTTTCTGTTTTATTTGCCTTAAATCATCATAATAATAAAATGTTATAGGCTGTAAATACTGGAAAATAGGTGGTGCTGTTTATGTAATCTCTCAAGTAACCATAAAACATGAATAATAATACTGCATAGGTGTACTACCTATTATTATGTAATGAATTATAATTTAAGTCAAGCCCACATAGTGATAAAAAACATTGTATTGGAGACAATAACTTTACACTTCAGTTTGAAGTGTGATGAGTTATCATGTTTAGAATTATGAATTTTAGATAAGGTTGTTAGACAAGTCTTCTTTGTATGTATTTTTGGAAGACTGAGGATTTCTAATGAGATGAAAGTATATCTGGGAAATATATCTCTTGCTGTTGTACTTCAAGCTTTCTCTTTTCTTTCTGCAACTTTAAAAGTTCTGAAATGGAGAGCCAAATAGGAAGTTTCCTATTAAGCAGAGTGTTTAAGATCTGAGCTTTAATGTCCTCAGGTAAACAAGCATGTTTTTGTGCTACTGTACTAGCCGTAACAGTTCTGAAGTTGCAGCAACTGCATCATAAATGCATTCTAGTGGCTGAAGAGCCAGAGGCTTGTCCTTTAAATGTCAGAAAGCCAGTTCTCCATTTCTTTAAAATTTGATTATTTATTTTTATACACAAGAAACATCTTTATTAAATTATCACATATGATAAAAGTAATCTTACATTTATATAAATGAAAACAAACCATACTGACACAATTTCAGTTGAAAACATTATACATTACAAATCATGTTGACACAATTGTAGTTGAAAACACTATACATCAGTTGTAATCTGCCCAGTGATCAACAGTCAAACATTGCATAGTTCATTCAAATCCTGCCTTCTTTTAAACCTTGTTCCTCCTCTGCGTGTATTGCTCCCATAATTCCCATTTTTTCCTATGTAATTTGCTCCTACCCTTTTCTAAAGATCCCAGTTCAATTTGTTTTACCTCTGTTAATATATATGCTATGTCTAATAAAATTGGTTTAGACTTTGATTTCCATATTCTAGTAATTGCTTTTTAGGCAGCCACCATAATTAGACTCAGCAAGGCCTTACTGTGTCTAGGCAATTCCGATTCTGTATCATAGCAAAAAATCATGTCCTTAGTTACAGCAATTTGCTCACACAGTACCTCTGACAAAGTCTGCACGGAATCTTTACACTCCCAGAAAATATGTTCCCAGTTACCTCTTTCGTGCCCATTACACCTCCAACATTTGCTACCAACCTGAGGAAAAATTCTTTGGAGTTTACTTGGGGTATAAAAATACCTATGGAAACACTTCCAAGCAAATATTCTAAATCTTCTGGACTTTGTTGCATATTTGGGTGATATACGTATATCCCCCATTGTTTCTTTGCAAATTGCTTATCCAGTCCCTCTTCCAAATCCTTTCTAACCTCCCCTGATTGATTCTTATAGTTATCATGCAATATTTTATATGCTGTACTAATTATTCCTTTTTTAATGGCAGCTTCTGTTCTAGATTCTACTAAAAACTCTACCAGTGCTGGTCTTTCATTTTGGATCCTCCCCCCTATTTCTTTCTGATTGCCTATACTCTATCAGTCCTTGATAGGGAAGGCGATCTCTAACCTGCAGTCCAAATAAATTCTTGGTGTCTTCCCATTCCGTTACCTTTCCCTCTCTAGTTATTTGCTCCCAGTACCTTGGTTCTTTTGTCAGTTTTCTCCAACAAATTACAGCCCACTCTTGCCTATTGTCTGTATCCCTAATTGCAGTCATTCCCATCAGCAGAATTTTTTTCTCCATTTGCAAGTTGGCTTAGTTCTTAGAATGTCAAAAGGAGAAGTAGTCCAGCTGCTCCAATATTTTATTCACCAAAAATAGTGCAACAAATGAACGCTGTTAATAGACCATGCGTTTTCGTCCCACAATGGATGGTAAAGAAGTTGAATCTGATGAAGTCCATTGTGGGACGAAAACGCATGGTCTATTAACAGCGTTCATTTGTTGCACTATTTTTGGTGAATAAAATATTGGAGCAGCTGGACTACTTCTCCTTTTGACTTTCTTTTTTCGTTGGTTTGGTTTGTCTAAGGAGGTTTGCCGTGGTTATTTCTTAGTTCTTAGAATACTTTCTCCTACTTTGTGAATATAATATTCTGTACATACATACATTTCAAACATGGGCATTAATACCCTCCTAGCTTGCCAATATACCAGAACACTTGTTCCCATAATAAGTGTCCAGGCTGTTCTTAAAAACATCTTAACTAGTACTTCCTTTAATGTAATTTGGTAGTCTGTTCCACGCATCAGCTATTCTGTCAGAGAACCAATTAGTACACTTCTCATTCCTATAGAATCTTCTACATAGGTTGTCTGATGATTCTCTAGTACTTTTTGATAACCCCAAACATTCCCAGAGGCAGTTGTCCCTAAATGCCCTATATACCTGAACAACATATCCTCCTAGATATCTGTAAGAGACACTGTACAAGTTCAGATATTTTAGTATTTCATGGTAACTTAAATTTTCACATCAGATGCTCTTGGTATATTTCCACTGCACTCTTTCTAGTTTACTCATGCTTGTTTTCTTATAGGGTTTCCATATTGTTATTCTATACTCAAGTTTGGGTTTAATGTAACTAACAAACAGTGACTTCATCATTTTTTATTTCCTAGAATTTATAAATATTTTTATACAACCTATAGTTCTGTAACTATCATTAACCAATTGGTTATGATTTGGAAAAACTCATAGCTGAATCTACCCATATACACAGGTCCTTAAGAGTCTACAGTTTCAATCACTGTGTGCTGTATTAAATATTTACCTTTCAATTTATGTCTCCCAAATCTCATATGCTTAGTTTTGATGTATTTATCAACATATTATTCTCCTGTGCCCAAATGGCCAATTTAGTCAAGTTATTTTGCAGACATGCTTTATCTGTAACACATGTAATCAGTTTACTCAGTTTCAGGTTGTCTGCATATAGACTGTATATTACCTCAGATGAAAAAGTTAGGTCTGGAAGATACAATCTAAACAAGTAAGGGCCTAGCACAGAGCCCTGTGGGAATACCCTGACTGTAACCAAGGATTTCACCTTTCCAGTTGCTGTATGATACATGCCATGTCCTATCTGTAAGTCATGCAGCTATCCATCTTATCAAGTGTACATCAATACCTAGTTGTACTAATTTATTGATCAGTGTTTTGTGTATGACCCTAATTTATTGATCAGTGTTTTGTGTATGACCCTGTCAAATGATGAAGTTAAATCTATATAAATTATATCACAGCAAAATGTTTCATTCATAGCTGTTATTATATTGTTATAGAACATTATGTTACAGGTGGTAATACATCTATTATCAACATATGCATGCTGAAATATGGTTTCATGTCCCAGCCTATACAGTTCTGACAATAACTGATCCAATATTACCTTCTCCATTATTTTTCCACAACATGAAAGTAGACTTCAGGGTCTGTATGACTCTGGGTTTGTCCTACTCTCCTTTCCCTTAAAGACAGGTTTAATAATCTCATGTCTCCAATCTTGAGGAATCTCCCCATATTTATATGACCTAGTGAATAATAAATCTAATGGTACCATAAGTCCTTGCTGGTGTTCTCAGGTCATTGCTACTAGTTCCGTTTCCTCCTTGTGTTTGTTTGGATCCAGTTTGTGCAGTTCTTTTCCAATATAATCTAATTTGATTCCAGTATCTGGGGTTACTTGGATGTCACTAGGACAACTTATCACCCCTTTTTTGTGGAGCCAAACGGTTTTGCATAAGATTTTGTAACTATATCTGTAATCTGTTTTGTCTGAGAATACATTTTAAAATCTGCACACAGTTTATCAATTTGTGTGTCTTTACTCCTTCTACATGTTATGTATCTATACAAAGGTTTCCTATTATGCCCAATTTCTTTATATACATTTTCTTCTTGATCTTGTCTCACACTATACTTAATCTGTTTGTCCAGCTTGTTTATTTCAGTTTTCAAAGTTGTAGTTTGATCTGTCTTCCGCTTATTCTATTTTTTGTCTGTCATCTTAATCAGATATCTTGTTCTTATGGAAATATATATCCCTGATGTTGTATGCCTAGATCCTGATGTTAAACATTTTCTTGATTTTTTTGCACTCAATTTCTCTTTCAGATGTTCCACATTCCATCTGCAGTTTTTCCACTGAAAACCTTAGTTTTACATAGTAACTGTTTTGCTTCCATGTAATCTGTAATTAACCTTCTGTGCATTGGTTTAGATTTCAGTCTGGTAGAATTATCTAACAACAAATGAACCTTTATATCCCTATGATCACTGCACATCAGTGGTGGTAAATCGTGACTTGAAGTAACAGTAATTTCTTTAGGAACACAAACAATGTCTAGTATGTTCCATCGCCTGGTAGGTTTTTTACAATCTGAAGCAATTGCTGTTCCTGAATATACATTGTGAATAATTTTGTTGAATCAATATTATTCCAGTCAGTTTCTGGTAAATGTAAGTCCCCAGCTAATATTATTCTTCCTTCCTGTGTTTTATGCAAGAAATGTATGAATTCCTCTAGGTCATCTGCACTTGGCTTAGGTGGTCTCTACCCTTAAACAATTGTTGTATGTTCCAGGGTTATCTTTAGTGTCACAGTTACATGGTCTATAGTATTGGTGTTATCATTGAACATGTAATAATCACAGGTGTAATAACTGTCTTTAATCCCTATCACAATATCTCCACCTGATTTTTTTGCTAGAATGCCTGCTACAGTAAAAGCATTTATACCCTGACAGACCTGATGTTCTTCGTTTTCCATTGCTGCAGTCCTTACTATTGGGTATAGTCCGCATCCAGTCAGCCCGAATACCAGAGTATAAGGCTGACGTCGGTTAGACTGACGCCAGTCGTAGGGTACTAATGCGCATGACCGCGCCATATCCTCAGTCTTTTGCGCGTGGTCCGATGCAGAAGCAGTTTTGCGAGTGCAGGTTGGCGTTCTGAAATATTTCAAACCGGAGTTTCAGACCGAATCAGAGTTGGCTAAGTACCCGTTGGGAACATTTTTGTTTTTCTTGCCTCAGTATTTAACCGGATGTCAGAAAAAGTGAATAACTGTATTTCTTGTGGGAAACAAATACCTCATAGGGATTACCATACATTGTGTATACCTTGTTTAGGGCCTGAGCACGACGTTGTTGGTTGCCGCTCTTGTGCTAGGTTTAACAAACGCACTATTAAGAGGAGGTTAGACTGTGCCAGATTAGTGTTTGGGAAGCGTAATTATAAAATGCCGCCGGATGCTCCGACGCTTCGTCAAGAAGCGCAAGGAAAACAGCGAAGCCTAGGGTTGATGAACCGCAGTCCGGACGCCGGTTCTTTAGGTGGCTCAGTGGAGCCAGAGGTTTTGCCAGGAGTTTCTATGGAGTCTCAGGCAGAAACTTTACTGTTACAGGATGTACCCTCTCAGGAGGCAGGCCAGGCTGAGGGGCTTCTCAGGTAACTATTCTTCCTCTTTTCCCACAGTAGTTAGAGCCTCTCCTTCTGTTGCCAAAACTTCTTTTAGAGGTAGGCCAACTTCAGCTTCAGTAGGGCTTCTCCTAGCCTTTCGGGTTCTGTACCTTAGAAACATATGCTTAAAATGGCAGAAGATTTGATTACTATGATTAGAGGTTCTATGGGCCCTCCTGATAAGAGGCCTAGAGTGGAACCAGAGTTTGACAGTTTTGAACAGGGTTCAGGGGCTTCTGAGTCTTCTGGAAGATTTGCAGGAGTATCCTCATTATTCTGATTCTGATGTGGATGATGCCACTCCTTCGGCTTCTCCTCCTGAGGATTTTTCATTTTCAGAGACTCTGCATTCCATGAGGGAGCACTTTAAATGGGAAGGCCAGGATTACTCTGATTCCAGGAAGAGGCTTAGGGAATTCTTGTTTTACCCCAGCATAGGCCCTTAGCTATACCTCCTGTGTTGAATGTGGTGGAAGATGTTTTTGCAGAGGCTTCCCTGAACCCTGATTCTTTGCCTCCTGCTCCTGTTAAACCTGATAGGTACTATAGGGTGCCCAAGCTCATAAGTATTTGTTTAAGAGTCCTAGGGACCCAGAAACTGTTTCTCAGGGGCCTAAAGGTGTTAAGGCCTCTGTGGTTAAAAATCCTGTTCCCACTGACAAAGAGGCAAGGGCGTTAGATAGGTGGGGTAAGAAAGTGTATACTTCTTCCACTCTAGCCATGAGAGCGTTGAATTGTCAGTTTCACATGCTGAAATATCAAAATTATCTCCTTTCACAATTGAAATCTAAGGTGGATGCTTTGGCGGAAGGTATTGATTGTAAAGACTTGCTGGATTTAGTTTATGTGTCTGAACAAGTGGGCAAGCATTCTTTGCAATGTGGTTTTGATGCTGTGCAGGCCTCCTCGAGGGTGGCTGCCACTAGTTCTGTTCTTCGCAGGCATGCCTGGTTGAGGGATCAAAATTTGGCTGAGCATGTTAAGACAAGGATTTTGGATGCTCCTTTACAGTCTGATGTGTTGTTTGGTTCACCTGTGGAAGCAGTTTTAAAGAAAATGGAGGACAAAGCTAAGTCTATGCAAACTGTTAAAGATTTTTGCAGGTACAGCCACCAAGTTTAGTAGAAATTGGCCTGCTAAGGGGTGGACATATCCTGCTTATGATTCCCAGTCTAGGGGTAGGTCTAGACGTGGTAGGGCAGGGCTCAAGGTTCTTTAGGCCTAGAACAGGGAGTTCACCTGCTCAGACTTCTGGTGAGGGCAGGGGTCAGTCCTTCGTAAACAGACCCAATGACCTGCCTTTTCAGCTGCCAGTAGATTCTCGCCTGGCAGCTCCTTTGAAGGACGACTGTCTCTTTTCAAAGAAAATTGGGATTTAATTACTCAAGACAGATGGGTGTTGGACATCATTCAGCCAGTCCCTGTATCAGAAAGGGGCCTAGGATTTTATTCTCGCATGTTCCTAGTATCAAAGAAGGGGAACACGTGGAGACTGCTTTTGGATTTATCTCCTCAACACTTATCTGGACATTCCCAAGTTCAAGATGTTGACGTTACAACAGCTTTTACCCTGCTGGGCAAAGATCACTGGATGGTAACTTTAGATCTCGAGGAAGCTTACCTTCATGTGCCTATCAGGCTAAGTTACAGGAAGTATCTGCGGTTTCGAGCTGGAGATTCTCATTATCAGTTCTCTGCATTGCCCTTTGGCTTATCTACTGCGCCCAGAGTATTCACAAAGGTTCTGGCTCCAGTGATAGCTTACTTCAGGCTACAAGGACTTCAAATCTATCCTTATTTAGACGACTGCCTGATTCTGGCTCAAGAAAAGGAAGACCTTCTACAGCATCTGGAATATCTTATAGCAGTGCTAAGATGCCTAGGGTATTCTGTGAACGAAATAAAGTCCAGTCTAGTACCCTCTCAAGACATGTGCTTTCTGGGTGTGAGACTGAATACAGCAGCCCAGATGGCCTTTTTAACCCCGGACAAACAAAAGAGTCTATCACTTTACTTCCATCAACTATCTCATCAGTCCGTGCTGACTGCAGAGACAGTCCTACAAGCATTAGGGTTCATGGCATCTTGTATTCTGGTGCTTCCCAATGCCAAACTGCATATGAGGAAGTTACAATGGTATCTCACAATGTATGGACACAGCACTGCCAGTATTTAGACACTGTCATTCAAATAATACCTTGCCTTCAAAGAGAATTTTGTGGTGGGCTCAGGAATGTCACCTAAACAAGGGACTCTCTGTGACCCGCCAGAGGCGAGTCAGATTTTACCGACAGATGCCTCAGACATTGCTTGGGGAGCTCATCTAAATGGAAAGTGGATACAAGACAAGTGGCCTGCCAGACTACAGCATCTACATATCAACATGAAGGAGATGTTAGCAGTCCAGTTCGCATTGCTGGCTTTCAAGGAGTTACTTCTTCCAGGGCAGGTGTTGATTCTAACAGACAACACAACTGTCATGTGGTACTTCAACAAACAAGGGGAACACATTCTTATCCTCTATGCAGGCAAGCAATGATTTTATGGGAGATCGCACGCTTGCACCTAACTCTTCAGGCAAGGTTTCTGCCAGGAGCACAGAACTCCTTAGCAGATATGTTAAGCAGACAAATCATGGATCCCCACAAGTGGAAACTGGATCTTCATGTATTTCAGAAATTGACAGTGTCTTGGGGAACTCCAGACATAGATCTGTTCGCTCCGCTAAACCACCAGCTGCCACAGTTTTGCACAAAGGGGTTTCATCACACAGCTTGGAAAGTGGATGCTCTGTCTTTCAGTTGGACAAACCTTCATGTGTATGCCTTTCCACCTCTGCCTCTTCTTCCAAAGGTACTGTTAAAGGTCAGACAGGACAGGCCAAGGATGATTTTGATAGCTCCAGATTGGCCTCGGCAACACTGGTACCCTCTACTACGGAGTCTGGTAAAGAAGCCTCCATGGCCTTAACCTTTGATTCCACATCTGTTATCCCAGCAGGACGGTCATCTGCTCAATGTCAAGCTTCACTCTCTTCATCTGACAGCCTGGCATATTCTGTGTTGAAACACAGCAGGTCTCAACTTCCTCAACAAGTTTTAAATGTGATTAGGGAAGCTAGAAGACCTAGTACAAGGAAAGTGTACGCAGCAAAATGGAAGAGATTTTTATTTTGGAGTAAAGCGAAGAATTTGGAGATTTCTGAGCCTAATTTGAGTATGGCTCTTCAATATCTTACTGAGTTACTGGACAAGGGTCTGTCCTTCTCTTCCATTAAGATTCATGCTTCTGCAATCTCAGCTCACTATGATTGTGACCCACCATTGTTTTCGCATCCTTTGTTCAAGCAGTTTCTTAGAGGGGCAAAAAATATAAGACCCCAATGAGCTCCTACTCCTGCTTGGGATCTCAATTTTGTGTTGGAAAAACTTACTCTACAACCTTTTGAGCCTGCGGCTACTGCTGAATTGAAATTTTTGTCATGGAAGACTGCTTTTTTGTTGGCTATTACTTCTGCAAGAAGGGTGTCTGAGTTGCAGGCCCTTATGGCAGTCGAGCCCTTTTTGATTTTCCATAAGGATAGGGTATCATTACGTACTAATCCTTCCTTTATGCCTAAGGTGGTTTCTAGTGTGGCTTTAAACCAAACTATTCATTTGCCTACTTTTTATGCAGACCCCAAAATAAAGGGGAAAAGATTTTGCATACTTTAGATGTACACAGGCAATTCGTTATTACTTAAGCAGGACTAAGGATTTTAGGCAGTCTCAGCAGTTGTTTGTTTCCTTTGCTTTGAGTTCGCAGGACAAGCCTGTGTCAAAACAAACTATTTCTAGGTGGATTGGCTTTTGCATTGCATTTTGTTATTCCCATCATGGCAAGGAGGTTCCAGCTGGGATTAGGCCTCATTCCACTAGGGCTACTGCCACTTCAACAGCATTTCTACGGGGTGGCAACTAAGATTTTGGAAGCAGCTACTTGGAGTTCAGTGCATACTTTCTCTAAGCATTATCACCTTCCTATCTACTCTAAGTCTAGGGCTGGTTTTGCCACAGCTGTTTTGCAAGGCATGTTGTCAGCTCCTGCTTCTTTATGATTTGCCAGCCTCCCTTACCTCTGCTTTGGGATTCTACCCAATAGTAAGGACTGCAGCAATGGAAAACGAAGAACATAGTACAGTTTTGTACCTACCATAAATGTAGATGTTCGAGGATTCCATTGCTGCAGTCCAATTTACCCTCTCCCTCCTTCCCTCTGTGTTTAGGGGTGGTTGTGTAGGTGAGTTTACCTGCTTATATTTTTGTATATATTGTTCATGTTTTGGTGCAGGTATTTTGGGCCTTGTCTTTTTAGGGTCTTCTGACATCTGGGGCAAGAAAAGACTGAGGATATGACGCCGGTCATGCGCATTAGTACCCTGACGTACTGACGTCAGTCTAATGCGCCCTGACCGACGTCAGCCTTATACTCTGGTATTCGGGCCGACTGGATGCGGACTATACCCAATAGTAAGGACTGCAGCAATGGAATCCTCGAACATCTACATTTATGGTAGGTACAAAACTGTACTTTTCCAGTCATTGTTCTTTAACCATGTTTCACAAACAATAACATCATCAATTTTGTGGGAACATAGCAAATTTTCCAATAAAAAAACTTTATTATTAATCTTCCTAGCATTAACAACCATCAGAGATGCATCAAATGTTGCTATCTGTGAACTGTTAAATTTTTGACCTGGCATAAATCCTGCCTAGTGTTTGTCAAATATTGCAAAATGTCTGCTGCAAAATTTTTCTTCCCTTATCTTGACAAATACACACAATCCTGTCTGAACACGTATACCCAAAACTAGGCATGGATGCTCTACACATTTCCATTTTTTTTAAACAGGACATTTTTTTCCATGTAGGTATTTACCCAAAAAATCTTTTCATTTACAGTAACATGACTACCCTTTCTATAGGTAATTTGTGAAAAATATGTCCTAACATGAGTACTATACTAAGAGGGCTGTCAGTTCCCTATTAACAGTTAGAAAATCCTTGTGGATGACATTTGTACCGACATGAATAAAAATGGATCCATACTTTTTTACATTAAGGCATTCCAGGCTTGTCTCACATCTTCTATTTTTGCTCCTGGTAAGCATAACACTATTCAATGTTCATTGTCTTCTCTGCAAATATAATGATCAGTTCTAATAACTGAATCTCCAATTACAAGAATATCTTTGCTCGCCAAATCTGAAGAATCTTCAACTTCTGATACAGTAATATCTGCTCTATTAATTGTTACAAAGGATAGATCTTCATCACCATTAGTCTTATTAATCCCACTGTTTTCATTGTGTATTAAATTTTCATCCAGCTGGTATTGCAAATCCACAGATTGAGCCATCTAGTCAACATCTGTCTTTCTCTTCTTTTTTTCTTACAGTAATGTTCTTCAATTCTTCCATGTTCAATTTTGATTTCTTCCTTTTCACCTGCCCCTTGCCTCTTTTTTCTACTTTCTCTTTTGGGAAAACTGTGCTTTTTTCTGTAGACTGAAGGTTTTCAGATAGAAAAATATCATTCCCTTTAATATGTGTCTTACATAACAAAGCAGTGTCCTTTTTAGTACATATTTTCTTTCATGTACAGTCATTAATCAGTTTATTTTTCTTTTTTATTTGTTGTGAACTTCTTCCTTTCTTTCTTTTTTGTTTCCTTCTAAACAAACTGGATCCTGAGATTACTGAATACTTGCATCCATAATTCCAAAGTTGTTGGGAGCATCATTTTGTTTCATAGGGCTTGAATGATGTTTACAGACAATAGATGCTTCATTTCCTAAATGTGTTCTATTTGTTCTTTGCCTAATATTATTTATTTCGCCAGTCCAGTCATTAATATATGAAACAGTCCTCCAAGGCATGCCAGTTACACAAGTGCAATCATCATCAAGTCTAGATTTACTTCTGACAATGGTAAACAAATCATCCAACCTGTGACACGAGGAACACAGATCCCCACTATCAGCTGTTACCTTTAAATATGCATAACATTTATAACACTGTACAAGATATTTGTGCATTAGCAAATTGCTAATTGCATACTCATTTAAGGAATCCATGTTTAGCTTCAAACAAATAAAATATTCGGTATGACTATTGTTATTTTCCTTAAAGGTCTGCATCCAAAATCCCAGTCTCTCCTTATTTCTTGAGCTTTCCCCCATTTCATCATCATCCCTTTCTACTTTGAATTATAGTTTTCTGTTTGTGCTATGTATATGAGCCTTAACTATGTTGCTCTGAAATACACCTTCAAATTAGGTAATCCCAATCCACCTTGTTCTATTGGAATAATCAGCTTATCCCACTTGACTCTTGGCATCTTCCCCTCCCAGATAAAATCCTTCAACTCTTTATTAACTGGTATCCACAACTTTGCCTTTGGTTCATAAATGTATGCATGACCTGTGTACAAGACTAAAGGGACTAAAACATTTTAACTGCTTGTATCTTACTATCGATATCCATATAGCAGAGTTTCAATTTTGTCTGTTTTGGTATTATCTTTTGTTTAGTCTCTTCCCACATATCATTAACTGCCACACTGGAATCATTTTTAATCCATACTCCTAAAAACGTAATTTTATCTTGTCGCCATAAATGTGGATATTGCTGAACCAATTTGTGTGTGGGTACATAATTTACTGTTATTGCCTTTGTTTTAGCTTCATTAATTTTGTATCCTGAGGAAATTTGAAACTGTCTTAAAATGTTCCACAATACTGAAATGTCCCTTTCTGGTTTTGTCAGGTATAAAATAATATCATCTGTAACTAGAACTAGCTTTTCTTGACTGCCATACCAATTATATATTTGAATTTCTGAGTCCTTTATTTCCTTTGCCAATGGTTCTAAATATAATGCAAATAAAGGGTAGAGAGGACACCCCTGCTTGGTTCCTCTGCTCTACCAGAAATGATCACAGAGGAACCCACCCACTTTAATATTCACCTCTGATCCCTCATATATCCTTCTAATCACCCTTATCATTTTATCTGGGAATGCAAATTCTTCCATTGCCCTGCTCAAAAAGTCTCAGTTTATTCTAGCAAATCTTTTTCTCTGCATCAACACCCACCAACAACAGTGGTATTTTCTTACATTTTGCTTCCCTCTAGATCATCAATGTTCTGTTAATGTTGTCAGATGTTTCTCTCCCCTCTACAAAACCACATTGATCCATATCTATCAATTTTGGCATCACTTTTGCCATTATTATAGCCATTACAGTCATAAACACTTTATAATCATGGTTTATTATTGAAATGGGCCTGTGTGAAGCTGGATCTGATAAATCTTTACCTCTTTAGGTATTAAAGCTACCACTGCTTTCTTCCAGGATGTTGATACTTATCTTCTTAAAAAGCCTTTAAACAAAACCTTCCAGATCTTTGTCAGTTTTCCCCTCCAAACTTCCACAGGTAGATTGTTTTTTGTATCACAATTTTATCTCATCTCCTGCTATCCTGTTAGTAATTGAGCCTCATCTACATCTAACCTTGGCATATTTAATTCTTCCATAAACATTTCCATTTGTACCTTCTCTTGATTTCCATATTTTTTCTGCTTTATATAGACTTTCATAGAATTTCAATAATATTTCTAATACTTCTACAGGCTCTCTTGTTATCTTCCTTGTTATAGGCTCCTTAAGCTTGGTGACCGACCTTTCTACTTTCTGTTGCCTGAGTTGTGCTAAAATTTTTTGTGTTTTGGAGTTATAAAAACAGTTGTTTAATAGCAATCTTTCTAAACTCATGAATATTATTGAGATAATCCCTTATTTTCTTTTTAGCATTCTGCAGTTGCTCCACTTCTTATTCTATGGGTTTCCCTTTGTTTTGCAATGCTTTAACATTTGTCAATCCCTCTAAATAATTCTTGTTACTTCTTTACCATATCTTCCTTTTTTGTTTCTACCCTATTTTTAAACTCCACTTTAATTTTATCCCACTCTCTAGCTATAGTTTCAGAAGAAATTTCTATGTTCTCTAATAGCACCTGAATAATTTCCACTACCCATTCCTTATATTCCTCTCTTTTCAACAGATAGGTGGGAAAGTGCCAGTGCTTCATTTTCATTTCAATACCCTGTGCTTTTATTTCAGTTATTATTGGTCCATTATCTGAAATTGTTATTGGGTACATATCAAGGCCTTCAATTAAATGCACATGTTAGTAAAGAAATTTACTATGAACAAGTTGTTTGACTCCAATAAACATATTATTTTCACGTTGGATGTTATATCCTTGTATACGTGTATTCCTCATTGTAAAGGAATTGAAGCAGTACGTAGTTATTTAACTAAGAAAAAACTACTTCCGAATGGTATTATTTCTACTATTTGTAGTTTTTTAGAAATAGTGTTAGAAAATAATTATTTTATTTTTGGCAAACAATATTATAGGCAGAGAAAGGGTATTGCCATGGGGTCACCTGCTGCTCCGGCTTTTGCCAATACAGTCATGGCATGGTGGGAAATGGATATATTATCTATGATAAAAGAAGAATTTACTATTGTGTTTTATAAAAGATTTATTGATGATTTATTTTTTATAATAGAAGGGGATGAATTGACAGTAAATAATTTCATGATAAAAGTCAATAAGTGTTCAGATTTTTTAAAATTCACTATAGGTGATGTAGGTTTATTAGTGAATTTTTTAGATGTGTGTCTATGGTGGGACTTGAATGACAATAGATTCCACAGTAAGATACACAGAAAACGGACATTTACGAATGGCTACTTACATTATAAAAGTAATCATCCAAAACACATTGTTAAAAATATACCCAGAGGGCAATACATAAGGGCAAGCCGCATGACTAGTAGAATTGAAAATTTGATTGAAGAATTTCATTTCATAACCTCATTATTTTTAGATAGAGGTTATGATATTAATAATTTAATGAATAGTGGAAATGAAATTTTTGAGAAGCGTGACAGTTTATTTCCAGCAATTTTAAATGAACCTGTAAATCAAAGCTTAACCAAAGTTTGGAAAGAAAAAAACATTGAAAAAGAAGTTATGTGTTCGCTAGAAATGAGTAGTGAAATGAATGAAATAGCATCAATTGTTAATAAAAACTGGAAAATTATTCAAGGGAACCAGGATGTTTCAAAGATATTAGGCAGTAATCCACATTTTGTATTTAGGAATTCTAACAATATTAAAAAAATGTTGGAATATAATAAAAGTGATTATAAGAAGGTTGATAGAAATAAAACTGGTATGTTTTGCTGCCAGAACTGTAAAATTTGTCGATTTATATCTGTAGGTACCAGTATTGCTGTAGCTAGTCATAATAGAATTATTGAAGTACCTGGGTATGTAGATTGTAATTCATGTGGTTTAGTTTATATAGGCATGTGTACAGCATGTCCTGCTTTTTATGTGGGTATGACTACACGTAGCCTCAGTACCCGCATAAAGGAACATTTATATAGTATGAAATGTCAAGATGATAAAAATGCCTTATATAAACATTCCATGAATTGTAATTTCTTTAAAAAATTCGTTTTTTCAGTACTTGAAGTGTGTGAAGCGGACAGTAGGGCTGGGGATTTTAAGAATATTTTAGAACAAAAGGAAACATTATGGCAGATTAGGTTAAATTCAGATAAACATCCTGGGTTAAATGAAGCAATAAATGTGAAGTGTTTTTTAAAATATAGAAAGTTAAGTATAAATAAGGAACATAATATACTGCAATTGTTCAATTAAGTATGAATTTTGATGAGTTTTTAATATATATTTTTTAACAAAGTTGATTAATTAATTGTTTAATTGTTTTAAATTATGTGTTGATTGAATGTGTATTTAAATAAGTTGAAGTGAGTTTGTAAATTATTCTGATGAAGTCGTGTGATGAAAGCGTGTATTAAAGTGTATCCTACGCTATTTCTTGACTGGGTCAACATTATTGATGCTATTAGAAGTGTTTTTCGTTTCGTTTTGCTACCTTTATTGAACTGACTTGTCTAGTTGAGTTCACCTTTCTCTTTAAATGCACATGTTCCTGTGAAATGTAAATTCTGTTTAGTCTAGCACAGTTTTTGTATCTTGGGGAATAATATGTAAATTCACTCCAAACTCCTAGCACAGAATTCACATCTTCCACACCAAATATTTTTTATAAATTTCTTAAAAAATATACCCTCCCTTGTTATATTTTCCTTTCTAGGCCCCCAGACACATCTGCAGTGTTCTAGTCCCCTTCTATAAGTAATATTCCTTGCTAAAAGCTGATTATTTTTCCCAGAATATACTTAAGCTCCATTATAGCAGTTTTCAGTGGAATATAAATACATGTCAGTGAAATCTGCCTCCCTTGTCAGTAGTCCCTTAGTACTACAAATCTACCATTATTATCTTTTTGTCCTCTTCTATCACTGCTGGAGCTCCTCTTGCAATTACTATAAGTACTCTTTTCTTCTTTTCCTTTGCCCCAGGTATTCTGCTGAATAACCATCCTGAAACCTTTCTTTATCAAAGTCACATGTTCATTTCTTTCCAAATGTGTAAATAGTTCACTACTCTTTCTTTTTTTGGATTTATCTCTGAGACTATTTACATTTAAAGACATTACTGTAAGCATCATTGTATTAAATGTTATTATTCCCAACTTTTATGTATAACGACTTTTTGTTAAATGTCTAGTTCCAGCTTTTGTGTTACATACATGTACTGTTTGGCAGGTTAACCTTTTTTTTACAGTTGTTTTTTGTCATCTCCATTTCAGCCTATGTCATATCTTACAAAACATTTTGTTTTTTTTGAAAGCTCTCAAACAAAAAAGGAAACACCCTCCAGTATCCCTAAAACATATTAACTTAATAATAACACACAAAACTATGTACAGCTTCAAATATTAAAGTTTTACCCTCCTAATAGGAACAAATGTTCCAAACTGACAGCCACACACACAGACTTCAGATAACCTAAAAGAAAGGTTATCCGTGCTAAGACGTGTGGTACAGCCTGTGCCTCTATAAAGTGCTGTCTGGCTTTGTCTTATCTTTATAGCTCTCTCAGCTGGGAAAACACCTGAATGCTTTCAGAAAGCATTTTCTCCAAGCCATTTCTCTTTATCAGATTGTCTCCTAGAGACATGAGAACCAGGCACAAAACCGTCAAGTGTACATTTGTTTACTAGAAAAAAGCCTTCAATATTATTTTTCATTTAATTGCTTTCTCTTAAAATTTTTTAAGAAATTAAGTTAAGGGCCTTAAACTTGTCATCCCTCTATGCAAGAATGAAAAAAAGCACAATAGTATTTCTTTTGTCATGCTCTTTTAAGCAGATTTTTTCTTTAGTTCTTCTTTTTTCTACATTGTAGTGCCTACATTTTTTTTTAAATTGAACAAGGAGAAAGAAGAAGGGGGAAAGAAAAAAAGAAAGAAAAAAACAGTAGCACTTTGTGATGCTTGTGCACTGGCCCAGCAATCAAGGAGCTTCAATCCTCACCACTAACACCAGAGAGGGGCGTACATATAGGGAAAAGGATAATAAGTACACATACAGTAAAGTACAGTTTCCCTTAAGAGTACACAGAGATCACAGTCAGTCTGGGGCTGGTTTCTCCCTTTCTCTCCAGATCCCTAATAAGACTCCCCACTGGCACAGCTATAGGGTCCAGATCTCAGCCTAGTGGGCAAGCTAAAACTTCCAGCACCCTCTCGGTCCAACCAATGCTTTGTGTCCCTGCCCAAGTAGCTGACACACACACACACACACACACACACACACACACACACTTTGAGATATGAATTTATACCACCACACAGACACTCCTGGGGAAGGCTGGCACAGGTTCTCCAGCTGTGCCCCTTTTAACCAGACTATACAGTCGAGATCATTGCCACCACCCAGCTAATATTTATCAGCTACTCAAGGGCCCTTATTAAAGGGTGTCCAATTATTACTGTGCAATATTATTATCCAAATAGTAAGTGTGACTGAACAGCAAAGCTTATTTGGAGTGACTTGGTACAGTATCACCATATACGCAATGTACTCTAGAGCTTAAATTATCTCTACACAAAACAGCTACAGTTGAAAGGCTTACTCATATTTAATAATAAATAATAAAAACACAAGACAATACTTCTTACTACACAGTGCTAGTCAAGAGTTCAGAGATCACAGAGAAATACTTAAAATAATACCGTAGAAAAGTTCTGACATCAACACAGAAAAACACTTAGTCTAATCTTCCTATTTTCTAGCTATTTGTAAGAGAAACACTGAAGTCTAAGATCCTACTTACATATAGACACAGGCAGTGCTATCCTACTTAGATATAGACACAGGCAGTGCTGGTGATGTTGGATGTTCTCAAGACAAATGCTCTCATGCCCTCATTCTTTCTCTCCTTAAATTGATAACACAGTACCAGTGATTCATTTCAGATTACATAATTTCTTTCTGGTTCCCAGGCTAACAGAACTCAGAGGTTAATGGCCCTATTGATCTTGCAGCTGGTCAGGAAGCCAGGGCAATAAAATAAATTATACATGCAAATTCTAGCCATTAACTCTGGCCTCAAAACAGTAGGTGGGATGCCTCCCTCTGGACATCTCGGCTCCAAATTTTGATTGCAGAGAATTGCCTTATCATATTTGTTACAGCAGAGTGCACTGTAGCTACATTTTTGCAGTTCAGTATAAAATGCAGTCTTTTCACATTTAAGAGAACAAGCCTGTGGCTTACATTAATATTTACAAATGACAAAATTATCTACAAAATTTTATCTGGCTAGGCTGACAGCCTTTACCTATCTTCACACATCCCCCCTGGAGAACTCAAGCTAGTTTTTCAAGTGACTCTTGAGAAAATGTTGCTTCAGACGGTTAGGTCTATCTGAGTATACCTTACCCCATTCCCTGTCTTAAGAGCCCATCTGCATTGGTATTGCTAATCCCACTGTGGTGCTGCACTGACATGACATATATGCTTGCAACCCTAGGCTCCATCTTAGCAACTTGGCCTTTTGCTGGCTGGCTCTGTTTACCATGTTAGCGGGTTGTGATCTGTCACTACAGTGAATTTTTGCCCATACAAATAAGGCTGAAGTTTCTGCAGTGCCCACACTATGGCTAGACATTCCTTTTCTACAGCTGCATAGTATTCCTCCCTGGGTTGGAGCCTATGACTGAGATAAACCACTGGGTGCCCTTCTCCCTCTGAAGAAATCTGGCTAAGTACAGCCCCCACCCCATGGTTTGAAGCATCCACCTGCACAATAAATTATTTGCTGTAATCTGGACTGGCTAACACGGGGGGGGGGTCCTCCCAAAGCTTTCTTAAGCTCCTGGAATGCCTGCTCACATCCTGGGGTCCACACTACCTTATCTGGCCTATTCTTCCTTGTCAGATCTGTGAGGGGAGCAGCTATGGTACTATAACAGGGGACAAACTTTCTGTAGTACTCTGCTGTCCCTAAGAATGCCCTCACCTGCTTTTTGGTAACAGGTGCAGGCCATGCCTGAAGGGCTTCCTCTTTGTCAGGTTCTGGCCTGATCTTACCACTCCCTACTGTATGTCCCAGGTAGGAGACCTCTACCATACCCACCTGACATTTGTTCGGTTTAATGGTTAACCCTGCCCTCTGTATTCTGCCCAGTTCCTCCTTGACATGTTGAAGGTGCTCTTGCCAGGAATGGCTGTAGATGGCAACATAATCTAGGTAAGCAAGGGCAAACCCTCCTGCTAGGGTATGATCTACCAGCCCCTGGAAAATTGCTGGGGCATTTTTCATCCCAAAGGGCATCTTTGTGAACTCATACAAGCCAAAAAGAGTCATAAAGGCTGACCTCTCTCTAGCACTGGGAGTCAAGGGCACCTGCCAGTAACCCTTGGTAAGATCAATAGTTGTAAGATACATAGCCCCACCCAGTTGCTCTAGGGCCTTGTCTGTCCTAGGCATGGGGTAAGCATCTGACTCTGTGTGACTATTTAATTTCCTGTAGTCCACACAGAACCTGGTGCTGCCATCCTTCTTTGGCACCAGCACCACTGAGGAGGCCCAGGGACTGTTGGACTCTTGAATTACCTCTAGTTCCAACATCTCCTGTATCTCCTCCCTCAGAGTCTATTTGACTCTCTCAGGCACCCTATAAGGGGCCTGCCTAATAGACCTTTGGGGGCTGTATTCACCTGGTGCTGCACCAGGTGGGTGCACCCTAGTTTCTCAGTGAACATGTCCCCAAACTCCTGTAACATTGCTCAGATTTCTCTAACTTGAGTAGGAGATAGCTGCTGGGACATTGCTACCCCTTCCACTGAGGTGTCAGTTCAAGCCTCAGCGAGATCAGTCACCAGATATCCCTCAGACTCCTCCTGCAGTCCACTGGAAATGCTCAGCACAAGGGCCTCCCTATCATGGTAAGGTTTCATCCTGTTACCGTGGTACAATTTGTGCCCCTGCCTCCTGACTAGCAGTTCCACCATGTAGTTAACATCACTTACCTTTCTTACCACTTTGTAGGGTCCCTCCCAAGCTGCTTGCAGCTTGTTGTGTCTGACAGGAATGAGAACCATTACCTGCTGCCCCACAGCATACTCTTTAACTCGAGCATTCCTGTCATACCACATCTTTTTCTGTATTTGGCTTCTGCCAGGTTCTCCAGGGCCAAGCCCATGAGTTCCCTGAGCCTTGTCATGAGGTTTAAGATATATGCCACAACAGACTCATTGTGAGATTCACACTCACCTTCCCAATCATCTCAAATTAAATCTAGAGGTCCCCTCACCCTATGCCCATACAACAACTCAAATGGTGACAAACCTGTGGATTCCTGGGGAACCTCTCTGTAAGCAAACAGATGGGGCAAATATTTGTCCCACTCACTCTTAAACTGATCTGTAAATGCCCGTAGCATGGACTTGATTGCAGAGTTTAAACTCTCAACAAGACCATTAATCTGGGGGTGGTAGGTGGTGGTCTTCATGTGCTTCACCCCACAGTACTTCCACAGACAAGCCAGCAGGTCTGACATGAAATTGACACCTCTGTCAGTCAGTATTTCTTTTGGGAAACCTACCCTGTTGAAAATCTCTAACAAAGCATTTGCCACCTTTTCTGCCTCAATGGAGGACAGAATCACTGCCTCAGGGTATCCTGTAGCATAATCCACTACCACTAGGATATACCTTTTCCCTGTGGAACTTGGGGTACTCAGAGGCCCCACAATATCCATGGCTCCTCAATCACAGGCAAAGGCATCAAAGGAGCTCTCACCTTGTCTCCTGCCTTGCCTACCTTTTGGCACTTCTCACAGGTCCTGCAGTACTCTGTTACATCTCTGAAAATTCCAGGCCAATAGTAGTTCTGCATAATACATCTCTTTGTACGTTTTATGCCCATATGACATGTGAAGGGAATATCATGGGCTATGGCTAAAAGCACTACCAACTGCTGTACTCTCTCACCTTCTAGACCTCCCTCAGGGGTCCATTCTCTATACAGTAACCCTTTGTCCCAGTATACAGATTTCCCCTTCCCTTGAGAATCAGATGCCTCACTAGCTACCTGCCTCAGGCCTTGCAATGCAGGGTCTGAGAGCTGAGCCTGTCTCAACTATCTCTTTGTAACCAGCTCCCCTTCCACAGGAAGTCTGGCATCCTCTAACAGTTGTGCCTCACTGTCAGCCTGGGTACAACTACTCACCTCTACCTTTGCAGTCCCTCTGTCCAAGGGAACATCAGTATCCACAAGCAGCTACGGCTCACCTTCATTTTCACTGCTGCATAGTAGCTCCCTCCCTGAAGTAATCACCTCACCAGTCCTGGCTGCAAGTAATCAGTCTGTCTGGGTTTCCCCTAGGCTACCAGACCCACATGCTTGTATCGTAGCCTGACTGCGTGTAACTGCGTAAGCACATGGTACTGCCTCATCCAAATTTTTCCCTATCAGGATGTCTGCAGGATGATAGTTTGGTACCCTTGTTGTCTCAAGACAACCTACTATTGGCATTTTGTCTTCCCCACTTACTGGCTCCCTCACCTTTTGTTCCCCCCTTGCCTCTGTGGACATCTGTATGCCACATGGCCCTACTGGTTGCATTCAGAACACTTAACCCTAGGTCCTGGATGTGTACCTGGACTAGTGGCTATGCCTGCTACTGGCAGATTCTGTTGGGGAAGTCTGTGCTGCCCACTCATGGTTTCCTTTAGACCCATGAGCTGTACTGAGGTCCCTTTCCTGTGCAGGGATGTCTTGCTTGCTAGATATAGGTCTCTCTTCTTACCCAACTCCTCTGAACTAGCACATTGTCTATCAGCTAACCAGATCCTCATGTCATCAGGCAAAGTGGTAAGAGCTTGTTCCCTCACCAAAAGGTCTGCCAGCCCTTCAAAAGTGGTGACCTGACATCCACTCACCCACCTATGAAAATAGGTGCTCAGTTCAGCAACATATTCACACACACTTTCATCTGCCTTGCGTCTATGCTCACAAAACTTTTTCCTAAAAGTTTCAGGTGTCAGCAGTATAATCAAAATATTCACAATCAGCAAGTTTAGACAACACAGTTACAGCTTTACCATGAAGTAAGGGGGTCAGGAACCATACCCAGGGCCTTTGGTCAACATCATACTGTTTACATACCCTCTCAAACATATGAATGAAACTATCAAAATTATCTCCCTCTTTAAACTGCCGAAGAAATTTACTGACCTTTTGTGCTTCTGGGGTCCTGTTACTCCCTTCCCCATTACCTCCATGACTCTGGTGAAGGGTCATCATCTCATTTTCATGCTGCCTCTACCGGTCCTTTTTCCTCAGCTTCCAGGCATAGCAGTTTATCATTCTCCTCTGCCTGCAAATGCTGCAGTTTCTCATTGTTCCCATGCTCTAGATGCCTCAATCTCTCAGCTGCTTCTATTTCCACATGCTTGGCCTCTAACTCAAGTCTCTTTAGCTCCAGATGGATTTTTATGTCCTCTGCAGAAAGGTTGAGCTGTCCATTCTCTGAGTGTGGTACATCTCCACTGCCAGTCTGATCATCCTCCTGGATGCTGTTTCCTGATGCAGCTGTGACCAAAGCTGCAATCATGTCTGCCTTAGTTAGGTTTCCATGCACCAGTCCCCTAGCCTGGCACATCTCAGCCATCTGGATCCTTGACAGCTTTCTGTACTCCTCTGCTGACATGCTGCCTGTTCTCCCTGACTAAGCTAGCAAATGAAATAAAACAATTGTGATCTGAACTCTGAGTATTCACTGTGTGGCTGATGTAGAGTACAAAAACACCTTCAGTGATCACTGTACACAAGCTACAGGAATTCACACTACCCAAACCACTACATCCAATTAGTATTTGCCAACCAATTAATATGTGGTGTGGATATGCCACCACTGCCACCAATTAATATGTGACACCCATGCACTGGCCCAGCAATCAAGGAGGTTCAATCCTCACCACTAACACCAGTGAGGGGCATCCATATAGGGAAAAGGATAATAAATACACACACAGTAAAGTAGAATTTCCCTTAAGAGCACACAGAGATCACAATCAGTCTGGGGCTGGTTTCTCCCTTTCTCTCCAGATCCCCAATAAGACTCCCCAATGGCACAGCTATATGGTCCAGATCTCAGCCTAGTGGGCAAGCTAAAACCTCCAGCACCCTCTCTTTCCAACCAATACTTTGTGTCCCTGCCCAAGTAGCTCACACACACACACACACACACACACACACACACACACACACACACACACACACACACACACACACACACACACACACTTTGAAATAAGAGTTTATAGCACCACACAGACACTACTGGGGAAGGCTGGCACAGGTTCTCCAGCTGTGCCCCTTTTACCCAGACTATACAGTAGAAATCACTGCCACCACCCAGCTAATATTTATCAGTACCATTAAGAAAAGGTTTGTTTTACTTAAGTTAACTTTATCCCTTCTCTTCCCCTCTCCCAGGTATTTTTCAGAAGATTACTTACATGAAATAGGGCATATGCTGCAAGTTTAACATTGTCAAAAAAGTCCACTATTTCCAGATTTTCTTGTTCTATCATATTTCACAAATATAATTATTGTTTGTAATCCCATATTTGTCAAATTTCAAAGTTAATGGTTTTATTCCTGTTCATCTCCATTTCCCAAATCCTGTCTCTGCTTCATTTCCAACATTCTCTTGAATGTTCTAGTTGACTCTTATGCTTTTTTTCCTTTTCTCAAACATTTTCCATTGAAATATTGGAAAATGTTTCATTTGCACAGCCTCTCCATGTTTTTATTACCAGAAGAATAAGTAGCAGAATCTACTTCTGTTTCACAGCTCACTTTTTGTTGGACACACATTTACGTCTTCTTCAGCAAATATATCATCAAAAAATGATTTTTCTCCTCCAGGGAAAAATATTTTGAATTTAGCTGGGTACAGAAATTTGAATTTCATGCCTGTTTCTCAACATTCTCTAAATAATGGAATACATTTACTCCTGTTCTGTCTGGTGTACAATGAATAGTCATTCTCCACAAACACTCTGCTATCTCCCACTTTTAGTACTTTGTCCTTCTGCCACAGTTTTCTCAGAATCAACCCCTTCTGCTGGTAAGATTGCATCTTTATTCTTAAAGGTCTAGGTTGCTTTCTCATAGCAAGGTTTGTAGCATACACACAATGTGCCCTTTCAACTAACAATTCCAGCTGTGGAATACCAGTCCAGTTGCTTATTTGTGCTTTCATAAAATGAATGCAGTCTGGTCCTTCCAGTTTCTCTGGTATAGCTGAAGATCTCAGGTTTTCCCTACATGCTCTGTCCTCTAATTCTATTATTTTTGAAACATCTCTTCCTGAGCAGTCTCGTATTAAGCCAGCCTTTTCTTCATTTTGACCTCTGACTTTTGCAGCTTTATCATCTCATCTGAATATCTGTTTAAAGCATCTTCCACTTGTTCCAGCCTTTTGTTGTTTGTGTTGAAATACTCTATCAGTGTTTTGTTTATTTTAACCTGGATTGTATGCAGTTGTCTTGTATCTTCCTGTAGGTTATTGGAAGTCATGTCTGAAGGTTGAATTACTTTTTGCTGAACAGCTGCAAAACTCTCCCCAGTCAGTGTTTCTTCCTCACTTTTTGTAGCAGATTTTTTCATGTCTTCTGTATTTCTTTATTCCTGGCATCCAGGCACTGTACTTACTATCCAGTTACTGAAATTTACTCAAACACAAGTCTGCTGGCCTTCTCTGCTGAGTTTCTGTTTTCACACTGCGAGAGCTAGAAACAGGCTGTTACTCAGTGTGCAGCCATCTTGGAAGTCCTCTGGTTCCATGATATCTTAACAGACATTCCTATTTAACATCTGGGGACATTAATGGAAGTTGTCTTTAAAAACATTAGCACTGCTTTTGCTATTATTTTCTTTAAATGTGAATGTACTGCTCATAACACTTTGTTCTATGTATTATTACTTTACTTTTATATGTAATTAATGTGGAGCTTTTCTCCCCGGGCCTCCACTGGAAATGGGCTCTTTATATGCCCAGTGGACTTTCCCAGTTAACAAATGCAATAAATAAATAAATTTCTTGTTTTTTTAAAGAAGAACTTTTCCATTAAACATTGTGCATAGCAATGGGGTGACTTGTGCCCTCATTTTTGCAAACCTGGTTATGGCCCAATGGAAAGATTTTATATTTTCAACTCTGAATTTTCCAACAAATGGAACCTTTATGCCCGATTTGTACATGACGTGTTATTTTTGGACAGGTTCAAGAGAATAGATAGTTAAATTTATGGATTGTATAAATAAAACTACCACTATTTTTGAAATTCTCTAGTAGCATATCAACAGAGGAAATTCATTATTTAGATGTCAACATAAACACCATATCAGAAATATTTTCAAGTCAACCATCTTCAGGAGGCCAATATATTGTAATTCTTTTTAACATCACAATTAGTTGTCATCCCCACCATCAAAAAAGCACTAGTTAAGGGAAAATGGTGAGGGTTGTTAGGATGGTATCTGAAGATATGGACTTCACAAAAAAAATGCATGTATTGTTAGGAATGCAGTTGGCATAATGGTTAAGGTCTTTGCCTCCCATGCACAAGGTACAAGGTACAAGGTTCAATCCTGACCTCCAACCAATGCCTGTTTGGAGTTTGCACGTTCTCCCTGTGTCTTTGTGGGGTTTCTCCCATATCTGAAATGCATGCTGAGTGTTTCCATCTCAAACTCACCAATGAATGGAGCTGTGGGCAGCAGTACAGCCTCTACATGGTGCCCTGTAGGGGGAAGAGTTGTACAGACCAACTGCTATGGGCATCCACTGTGGAGTGCAGTATCCTCAAGATAGAAGAACATGGATCACAGACTGTGCATAGTGGCAGGGCTAGCCACCTGATGGTGTAAAATAAGGCTCTAGGTGATTTGGTCATGTTGACTAATGTCACCAAAATGAGTATGGATAGTTACAGATGATAAGTGGGTTGAGGATCTGGCCTACTCTGACCTATACCAGAGACCCTTGCTAATGGTGGGAGGGGTATATGTGTCCCTATTGGCCAGTGTGTGACCGCCATAAGAGCCCAGAAGCCCTGGGTCAATAAACCACTGGCTTAGTGTCTGGTTGCTCAGCCTAGATTACCTGGGATAGCTCTGTTGAGGAAAAGCTGGAGGTAAATCCAACCAACCTGCCAAACATGAACTGAGAATTGTTATGCTTAATGTTGGTTCACTGATAGGATGCAGCTTGGAAGTAGATGACATGATGATACAGAGGATGCTTGACATCCTATATATCCAAGAAATGAGATGGAAGGGCAGTGAAGCAAAGCCACTTGGCTTGGGATCCAGACTCTACTACTCAGGAGGGGGACAGGGTAGAAATGGAGTGGGAATTGTAGTGAGAGAGAGGCTTCAGAAGGCAGTGAGGGACATCATCAGAATTAATAACAGACTTATGGCAATCAGTCTCCAGTGTAATGACAGGGCAGCATTCATAATCTCAGCCTATGTCCCACAGTAGGGTTGTTATAGTGAGTAAAAGAGTGCATTCAGACAGTAGTTGCAGGATCTACTAGATAAAGCAGGCCAACATGAATTGGTGTTGGTAATGGGTGACTTGAATGCACATATCGGGATAGACAGAACAGGATACGAAGACTGCCTCGGTCCACATGGGTGGGGCAACAGGAATAAAGAAGGAGAAGCCATTCTAGGCTTTTGTCTGGCAAATGGCTTGATAGTAGCCAACACATGGTTCAGAAAGAGAGACAGTCACAAGATCACATACAAGAGTAGCAGCATGCAACTCAGGTAGACTTCCTCCTAGTTAGGAAAAGGCACTGGGGTAGAATCCATGATTGCAAAGTCATCCCCAGTGAAACACTCAGCTCACAGCATAAACCACTAGTTGCCAGAATCAGCTGCAAGCAGTGGTCAGAGAAGGCCGTAAGGTCAACAGAGACCAGGCTGAAGACCTGGAAGTTGACTAGAGAGAAAGTACAACAGTTCAAGGAATTACTCAGGGCTCTAGCACCCCAGAAAGAGGAGGAAATATATGGAGTTGAACAAGAATGGCAGCGCCTAAAACCGCATGTGTTAGGACTACAGAAAAGATATTTGGCGGAGCCAGGTGTGGAAATAAGGAACATAAGGAAAGCTGGTGGTGGAATGCAGAAGTCCAGGAAGTCATCAAAAGAAAGAAGGAGTGCAGGAAGAAGTGGGAGACAAAAAAACTAACCAGGCTAGGAAGGACTACTGGTTGGCTAACAAAGAAGCTAAGAAAAAAGTTGCAATAGCAAAGAATTGGGCATTGTAGGCACTCTAACAACTTCTGGAAAGTGACTCAGTAAGTGGCACAAAGAAACTATATCAGGTTGCAAGGCAAAGAAAGAAAGATAAAGAAGATAGTCAGACACCTTTCATAAGGGATGCCAGCAACAGCCTGCTCACCAGTCCACAAGACATCAAAGGCAGATGGAAGAAGTATTTCCAGCAGCTTCTGAATGAAGAAAACCCCACAGAAGCTGTAGTGCCCCAGAAACAGCCTACAATGAGAGAAGAAGAGGAGCCCACCCTAAAAGAGGTAAGAACAGCACTAAGGAAAATTAAGTCAGGGAAAGCAGCAGGATCAGATGAGGTCACAGCAGATATGATAAAGATGCTAGGTGAGATAAGGGAGAAATGGCTCCTGAGGCTACTCATAGCAGTGTGGAGAGAAAGGCATATCCCTGATGACTGGAGAATATGCATACTCATGCCAGTGTACAAGAACAAAGGGGATATCCATAACTGTGGACA
The DNA here is from genome assembly GCF_019279795.1 of Protopterus annectens. NCBI lineage: Eukaryota > Metazoa > Chordata > Ceratodontiformes > Protopteridae > Protopterus > Protopterus annectens. The sequence goes on from NC_056746.1 coordinate 340,178,592, forward strand.
GTACAGAGGCATCCAACTCCTATCACATTGCATGAAAGTTCTGGAGAGGGTGGTTGATAAACGGATAAACAGAGTAGTAGAATGTAAGATGGGAGATGAGCAGTTCAGATTCAGATCAGGATGCAGCATAATTGACCCAATGTTTGCAGTGAGACAGATACTTGAGAAGAAGCTAGAGACGAGGAGAGGGTCCAACTGGGCATTCCTAGACTTGGAGAAAGCATATGACAAGGTCCCAAGAAAGCTGATCTAGGCAGTACTGCAGTAGTTTGAAGTCCCAGAAACATTGGTAGAATTAGTGCAGGTTATGTACAAGGACCCAATGATTCAAGTATGAACAGTGTTCGGCTTCACAGAGGGATTCCCAGTGGGAGTGGGTGTACACCAGGGTTTAGCTCTGAGCCCACTGCTGTTCATACTGTTGATGGACTACATTAGCAAACAGGTCAGAGGGGGCAGATCAACAAAGTTGCTGTATGCAAATGATGTGGCATTACAGGTAGACACTGAGCTAGAACTTCAGCAAAGATAGGAGAATGGAATGCAAAACTGAAGGCACATGGGATGAGACTATGCACAGCTAAGATAGTGGTAATGGCAGAAAATTGTGGAAATCAGAAGCTAAGAATAGAGATAGAAGGGAAGATAGGGAGCAGGTAAACAGCTTCAAGTACCTGGGAGGGGTAGTTGAGGAGAAGGGAAGGCTGAATGAAGAGGTCAAAGCTAGAATCAGAGGGGTTGCAGCCAACTGGCATAGAGTTGTGGTGTAGTCTTTGGCAGAAGAATGCCAAAGAAGTTGAAAAGTAAGGCGTACAAGACAGTGGTGTGGCCAGAACTACTGTATGGTACAGAAACCTGGACAGTAAAGGCAGAACAGTTGAAGAAGCTAGAGGTGATGGAAATGAAGTGCCTGAGAAGGGTGATAGGGTGCACACTGTGGGGCAGACAAAGAAATAAGGACATAAGAGCAGAAGCCAAGGTACCTCCAATTGCAGAAAAAAATCAAAGAAAACAGATTACGGTGGTTTGGACATGGGCAGAAAAGCAGAAGACAATCTGGTGAGAAAGATTTGGGACAGACAGGAAGAAGGTAAGAGGAAGCAAGGATATTCAGAAAAGAGGTTGATGGATTGCATGAAGAAGGCAGAAGTGTAGCACTGAATCAAGAGAGTTGGTGACAGTTAACATGATACCCTGACCCCATGCAGAAGAAAATGGGAAAAAGGGGGCTGATGATGATGCATGTATTGGTAGGAATGTTGAAAGAGGGAGGTTATCCTTTGGATCTGATGAAGAGGTTATATGATGACATTACAAGTAACAGAAACCGTTATTTACACTCCCCTTTTGGGAAGTAAAGCAGAATTAAGAGGAGGTATGCTGAATAGATTCAGTTCTTTTAACAAAAATATGGTTATAACTTATAACATTTTTGCATCTAACATTATTAAAATAATTGAAAAGAACTGGGGGATTTTAACTTGTGGTAAACTAGATGGGTTGCTGGGAATGTTAACCTATGTTTTCATTCAGAATGGGCCATGATTTCAAAAACTTATTTGAAAGAAAGAGGTTGATAAATGGACCTCCTAATGGACATAAATAGTTTAGGTTGGGCACATTTAAATGGAATATGTGTGAACAACATTATGTGATCACGGAAGGTAATATTTTATACATAAAAGGACATAAAGCTGTCTGTTATGTTAATTTCACTTCTTATGGCAAAGGGGTGATTTATGTAGCCCAGTGTGGTTAGTGTGATTCATTCTATGTTTGGAAAACTGAACAAATGTTACGGGAACTTATTTATCAGCATATTAATGATATTAGTAATAAAAGAATGAACAATGCCATATATAGACATATTGCTATACTTCCAGATAATAATTTTCAGTTCTGTGTTACTGACAAGATAACATTAGATCCTGGATTTCCAAGATGGCTGAACACTGATGAACAACTTAATTTTGGCTTGCTCAGTGTGAAAAAAGAAACTGAGAAATAAGAGCCAGTAATTCTACTATCCTGAGGAAAATTCAATTACTAGCTAGTAAGTACAATATCTGGATACCATCTTCGAATACATTTAGAAAACCTGAAAGAAAAGCAACTAGAAAAGGTGAAGTGAAAACATTCACTAGAAAAAATCCTGCAGCTATTCAGCAAAAAGCAGTTCAAAATACAACTTTGGTATAGGAGATGGCGTCCAGTAATTTAGAGGAAAAAAAAAATTAGCTGTACTCAGAGGGAATTAAAATATATGAAACATTGAAGGAGTATATCAACTCAAATAACAAAATGCTGGAATAAATGGAAAAAGCTTTAACTAGCTATTCAGATGAACTGATAACACTGCAAAAACCAGAAGTTGAAATGAAGAAAAGGCTGGATGAGTATGAAACTTCTCAAGAAGAGCTGTTTAAAAATGGTAGAGTTAGAAGACAAAGGGTCAGAAAAAAACTGAGATTTTCTGATGTACCAGAGAAACACAAAGAAACAGACTGTATTAATTTTAATACAAATAAGAAAGTGGACTGGTATTCTACAACATAATTTTTTAACTGGCCATGAGAAAGTAGCCAAAACCTATATTAGTAAAGATGCAATCATGCCAGCAAAAAGAGTTGATCCTGATAAAAGTATGACAGAAGGGAAAAATATTTATTTATTTATTGTCATTTGTTTACCAGGAAGGTCCACTAGCCTGAGAGAACCTGTTTTCAGTGGAGGCCTGGGGAGAAAAGCTCCAAAGTAGTACATAGTATAAAATACAAGCACAGTACATAAAAAGTGCACTGATTACATGAAAGTAAAATCAGTCAGAAGATGAGCAATATTTTCACAACAGACAGCATTAAACAGTAGTTGAAAAATGTGTAACAAGCAATATGTTCATATTTATGTGGGTAAACTCCATGTTAGGTCAGTACATAAAATGTAACCATAGTACATTAGGAGTACACAAAGTACATACAGTAGAAATCAATAGGAACATGAGGAGTGGTATTTGCATATCAGGCAGTCATAAACAATAGTTGCAAAATGTGCGAATCTATAGTATGTACAGATTTTTGCAGGTTAGGTTACAAAGTAGTATGTAATTGTGTTATTATTCACTACAGGTGCTAGGCTGAAGAGAAGTAATAAATTACCAGAATTCCTAAAGTGTTTTGAGGGTGTAGGCAACAGAGTGCATAGAGGGGGTATAGATAGACAGAAGGAAAAGATGGAGACTAGAGCTAATGGAGACTAAAGCTAAAGGAATCAAAGTAGAAGGGGAGAGGTACAGATTAAAGTGAGAGCAGACTTAGAGTGTTGTGGGTAGGTGAAAGTTGAGACATGAGCATTGCCATGGGGTAGAGAGGTGTAGCTTTAAAGATTTTTGAAGGAATATATGTTATTGGAGGTTCTGATTGCTGATGGGAGGGAGTTCCAAAGCTTGGCAATGGAGAAGGAATAGAGCATGTTGCCAGCTGGAAGTTTAGGTTTGTATACTTGCAGGATAAGTTGATTTTAGATCTAAGAGGCCTGTTAGGGTTGTAGTATGTTAAGATGGAAGATAGGGCCAGGCAGTCTGAGGGTTTGTGAATGATAGTGTGAGCTGTGATAAGCTGCAGGTAGGTTAGATGATGTGGAAGTTCAAGCCAGTTAAGTGATTTTAAGGCAGTACAGTGATGAGAGGAGTGTCTTGCATTAGTTGCAAACTTGGCTACTTTATTGTAACATGACCCAAGTTTGGTTTTTAGGGTGGAATGGATATTGATAAGGAGAGGAGCACCATACAGGGGAGAAGGTAAAACAAAGGTTAAGGTGAGAGAACATTTAGTCAAGCAGCTAAGGTAGCAGTTTTGTGGGTAGAAGGTGCCTAGCTTATACTTTGTTTTTCTGATATTATTGTGGATGTGAAGGTCAGATGTCAGGTTTTCATTGAGGATAATTCCTAGTAATTAGTGTGAGAGGCCCATAACTTGTTTCATCGTTTTAATGGACAATTTCAGGCCAATAAAGCCAAACCCCACTACATATGGATATGCATATTTCGATCCTTGTTATGACCTCATCAGCATAGCACAAGCAGAGTGTTTGACTAAGCATAAGAAACACAGGGCTGTTATACCCAGCTGATGTCCATTATCATTAGGTTCACTGGAGAAATATCCCAAACAACAAACTAAAACAATAAATGAGAAGGTCACTGAAAAACCAATCAGTAAAAACAAAATGAAAACTCCAGCAAAGCTAGAACCTCCACTGAGTGACCTCCCAAACCTCTTGTATCAGAGGCACATGGGGTATATGCAAATGACCCTTATGAACATCAGGTGTTTTAGCTAACTGGCAATTCTAAATGTCCATGACTTGTTTCGTAATTTTAATGGACAATTTCAGGCCAATAAACCCAAACCCCACTAGCTATGGATATGCATATTTCGGCTTTGTTATGACCTCATCAGCATAGCACAAACAGAGTGTTTGACTAAGCATAAGAAACACAGGGTTGTTATACCCAGCTGATGTCCATTATCATTAGGGTTCATATAAAAAATATGGTACTTTTCCGTGCTGCAATTGTTGTTGCTGCACTTATATTGCTAAAGATGTGAATCATTTTGACACATCAACTGGAAAAAAGATTTGAATTCAAATGTGCTGCAACTTGTAATAGTATTCATATTGTATACCTGGCTATGTGTAAAAAATGTAAATGTTTCTATATAGGTAAGTCAAACAAAAGACTTATAATAGAATAATTGAACATAACTCTGATATTAGATGGAAGATTCTGACAAATGCTTTAGCAAAGCATATAAATGAGACTAATTTAGAGCATGGTTTCATGTTTAAAGTCATTGGAAATGTAACTAAGAATTAACAGATGAAGAGATACAAATACTAAACTAGAAATAAGTGAATATAAATGGATACTCCTTCTATCTGCAGATAAATTACCTGCCCTAAATCAAATGGTATCTCTGAAGTTTAGTTTTAAAACAAAGACAAAATTGTTTACATTAATGTTTTCATGTATTTATTTAATTATATATCAGGATCTATACAATATTTTAATATGTATTTTTTTTTAAATGTGGTGTTTCTTTAATAATATGTGATGCATTTTAGTGGCTGTGACTTAATTAAGGTTTATATAAATTGTTTTTAGTAGGTGTATTGAGTTAATACTGATGAAGAGTGTTTAACTTGAAAGGTTTGTTCTTATGATTAAACTATTACGCTACTCAGTTTGTTTTTGTTCTATTTTCCAGTGACCTTCTCATTTATTGTTTTAGTTTGTTATTTGGGATATTTTTGCAGTGACCCTAATGATAATGGACATCAGCTGGGTATAACAGCCCTGTTTTTCTTATGCTTAGTCAAACACTCTGCTTGTGCTATGCTGATGAGGTCATAACAAGGTCGAAATATGCATATCCATACCTAGTGGGGTTTGGCTTTATTGGCCTGAAATTGTCCATTAAAACAATGAAACAAGTCATGGACATTCAGAATCGCCAGTTAGCTGAAACACCTGATGTTCATAAGGATTATTTGCATATATCCCATGTGCCTCTGATACAAGAGGTTTGGGAGGTCACTCAGTGGAGGTTTTAGCTTTGCTGGAGTTTTCATTTTGTTTTTACTAATTTGTTTTTCAGTGACCTACTCATTTATTGTTTTAGTTTGTTGTTTGGTATATTTTTGCAGTGACCCTAATGATAATGAACATCAGCTGGGTATAACAGCCCTGTGTTTCTTATGCTTAGTCATTCTGCTTGTGCTATGCTGATGAGGTCATAACAAGGCCAAAATATGCATATCCATATCTAGTGGGATTTGGCTTTATTGGCCTGAAATTGTCCATTAAAACTATGAAACAAGTCATGGGCATTCAGAATCGCCAGTTAGCTGAAACACCTGATGTTCATAAGGGTCATTTGCATATATCCCCTGTGCCTCTGATACAAGAGGTTTGGGAGGTCACTCAGTGGAGGTTCTAGCTTTGCTGGAGTTTTCATTTGTTTTTACTGATTGTTTTTTCAGTGACCTTCTCATTTACTGTTTTAGTAATTTAGTGTGGGAAACAACCTCTATCATAGTGTTAGTTTGGGAGAGAATGGTGAAATCTAATAGTAGCAATTTAGTTTTGTTTGGGTTTAGAGCTAAATGATTATTAGCCATCCAGGTTTTGGTGGTGGTAAAGGCATTCTGGGTTATCTGCAAGAGTTCAGTTATTGACTTAGTGCAGATAATGGTTGAATCATATGCATATTGTACAATGGTTCCATATTTAAGGTTGGTATGGGAGTCATTTAGGAGTAAGGGGTGGGAGATAGTAACAAAGTATTTTGAAAGGTCAAGAAAGAGAGAGGATACACATTTTGCATCAGTTCTAGTTTGATTGTGTCCGTAAAGGAAATATGGGGAGTGGTGGTGCTGTGGGCAGGCTGAAACCCATGTTGGGTTGGGGAGAGGAGTTTGTTTAGAAGTAGATGGTTTAGAAAATGATAGTGAATGCATTTCTCCAGAATTTTAGAAAGCGAAGAGAGGATTGCAATAGGTCAGAAATTATAGGTGTCTGTATTGTTACTGGCTTTATGGAGTGGAAGTATGTATGCTTGTTTCCCTACAGTAGGAACACAAGACCCTTGGAGAGATCTATTGAGAAGTATGCTGATGGGATATACAGTGGATCTAGTTGATATTTGGAAGAATGCAGGAGGTACGTTATCAGGGGCACAGGAGCCAGGTTTCAGTTTAAGGAGAAGAGACAGAAAAGAAGCAGTCCTTTTACAGAAGGTAAAGAATAAATAACAGTGACCCTCCCAAAATCCATTATATGTCAATGGCATGGGAATTCAAAGTTACTTCCTTATGTCTGGCATGAGTCATACAAAGTATTATGGGAAAGAGAAGGGTTTACGGTGAACAAGATCACATTGATACATCAAGACCCATTGGTAACAGTGTTGTGGAAAACAAGCTAAAATTACAAATAAATAAGAGTGATTTTGAGGTGTTAAAATAGGTCAGGAAGCAAAGACAGAGTGAAAAAAAACATTTTATTAGTTCTAGGGTGGAGTTTTCCTTTGCGGTGAAACTATTTTAAGACATAAATTTATACTGGGTGCAGTTAGGTGCTTCTACAGCCTGAAAGTACAGGAGGGAGATCAAGAAGGGCAAGGGAGGACAAGAACGACAGAAAACTAGAGGTAGGGTGGGAAGGAGGGGCAGATCTAGAGCAATGGTGATGTACGGGTTGCCATAGGAAAACACAGGTAATGAAGCTGACATACAAATAAGTCTATAGGTCTGTTAATACATACAATGCAAGGGTGGGTTTAACAGTCCTGGTATGCAGAATGTTGGTGGAAAATGATTATTCAATAGACACCAGGCAGAAGAAAAGCAAATGCATCCCAGTAATCAGGGAATGTTGAGAAGCAGCTGTGAGATTCAAGCTGCTGTATCCGACTGTCTTCAGAATACTTTTTTCCTATAGGATCAAAGACAGTTTTGTTGCAGAACAGGCTAAGGAAGAAATAAAAATGTATCTAACAAAAAGTGAGCCAACAAACAAAAGAGGACTCTGCTTCTCATTTTTCTGACAATAAAGTTTTTAGAGAGACTTTGCCACTAAAACATTTTCCAGTGTTCCACAGGTAAATGCTTGAGATACAGAAATTGACTAGAAGAAACAGGAGTACCTTAGACTTCAACCAGAGTCTGGTGCTAGGAGATGGAGATGAACAGGAAGAAGACAAGCAATACTGACATTAGTGAGTAAATGTGAGATTATAAAGCATAAATCATATTTATGAAGTTTGGGTTTGCACAAAAAGTGGCTGAGAAAGACTGGACTTTTATTGACCTTGTTTAAACTTGTAGGTGGACTGTAAAGCATATATCCCATTTTGTGTCATTGATGTTTAGAAGGACACTAAAAGGAAAAAAAAAGTAACTGTAAGAAAACCAGTTTTTGCTCTTAACAGCATTTATATAAAACATGCAAGTTTTATAGTAAAACAGTTTTATGTAGTACATAGAAGTATTTTAAATGTGGGGGGGCTTCAGTGGTTGTACGTGATAAATATATTAAAGTAAACAAGTCATTTTTAGTTGAAAGATATATAGGATTTACAATGTAACAAGAAATGCTAGACAGAAAACAAGTTTAAGTTAATATGCTGTGATCTTGGGCTGTTACGGAGGCGGGTAGGGTGTAAAAGTGCACTAATTATGTTATATGTAGAGTTCAGATGTTTTCTCATTTTTGGAAAGGTGAATTTCTGGATTAATGCTCTTAGCTTAATCTATAAACAAGTGCTTTTGTAAACAAGTAAGCTTGAAAAATAAGACAAAATGAAAGCCATGAGAAGTGATAAGTTTCCGGCATATACAATGATATTGGCTTGTTCTTTTCCATTAACATATGTACAGTAGAAGCCAAGAAGTCTGAAGCTGAAAGCAGTTGTATATTTTGTTCTATGATTAGTGGAACTGACAAACATTTCTTCATGCATCTGCAGAGTTGTTAACTGTTTTTTTTTTTCTCTCATTGCTGACTATGTTTACATGGAGACGAGCTATCTGCAGGTGCAAGCAATTAATCTTGAGAGTTCTGAGCATTCTTTCCTGAGAAAAATATAAAATTTAATTGATACCACAATGAAAATTAAAGTTTGAAATTAATGGAAGTGAATAAAAGATAACAGCTTCCCTATCAACCTTAATACTTTAATGCATTTAGTACAACAGTGTATAATTTAGTTTTATTTAAAAATAAATAGTGCCCTTTCTCTTAGGGCTAAAGGTTAAAATTTTCTGAAAAAATACAAACTGCGTTTTACATCTGTGAGGGAAATTAGGGTAAGAAAAGAAGAGCTACCAATCATTAAAAGTGGGAGCACAGATTGTAAGGTTACTCATGTGCTTTAGCATGAGTAACCTTAATTTTATGTTGAATAATACCTGTGGGTGCAGCTGTTGAATTGGAGCAACTGTTCCCATCTGGAGGGTTAAACTTCATTTTTTAAAGATATGCATAGTTTTGTGTGCTTGTTCTAATTTAATAGTATTTATATTGTTTCAGGGCTTTCATTAAACAAAAGTCTTGAAAAATGTAATATAGGCTCAAATAGAGATGACAAGACGTAACTATATAAAAGATCAGCCTGCCAGATGTTAGTGTATACGTGTAACACAAAAGTTGGAAATACACATTTAAAAAAACTGTCATGTATAATAGGTGGTAACCATAATTGTTATCATAATGGCTACATTATCTAAATTATATATTTTATGTAAATGGCCTTACATGTATAGAAAAAAAGAATAGAATATTGAATTGTATTAAGTAATGCAGAGTACAAATAGTGAGGCTGTAGTAGACACATTTGAAAAGAAATGAGAATGTAAATTTGATAATTATACTAATTAAGCAGTGTCAGTGACAACGGATATACTCTCCTTGAATGCAGAAGGCTGTGGGTTCTATTCCACCACCAGCTGGATTGATTGCTGACAGTGCAGTGCAAGATAAATGGGGTGCTGTACTCCTGAGTGTGCCATTGTTTGGGTGAGACATTAATCTGAGGCCCTATCTGCTTGAGTTCATGATAGCTCAGGTGGAAATAAAAGATCCCACAGAACCTACTGAAAAGAGTAGGGGAAGTTCCCTGATGGGCTGGCTAAATTTCCCCAGTAGTTTAAATACCCCTCAGATCTGTCCTGAAAAGAGACTCCTAACCTAGTGATACTAACCTGGTCAGCAAAGGGTAAATAAATAAATAATTGCTAGAGGAGCTCCAATAGTGATAGAACAGGGAAAAGGATAATAATGGTAAATTTGTGGTAGTAAGGGGCTATTGGTAAGGGAGGATAATTACACTGGCGTGCATTTATATTCCACCAAAAACTGCTGTTATGGAGCTTCAGAAAAGTTTGAGAGAAATAATTAGCTTTCAGTAGGAAATATTGCTTATAGGTGGTGACTGAGAATTGATTTGCAACAGTGAGGATGTATCAGGGGGGCCAAGAAGGGAAAATTTGACAAAACAGGGTAAATTTCTGAAGAAATTTATGAAAATATTTGGTACGGAAGATGTGAATTCAATAGTAGGAATGTGGACAGAATTTACAAATTATTCCCTGGGGTATAATAACTGAGCTAGACTGGATAGAATTTATATTTCACAGGAACATGAGCATTTAATTGAAAGCTTCCACACACACCCAATAAGCATGTCAGGTCATGCACCAATAAAAGCCAAGATAAAATGCAGAGTAATGAACCTACCTGTTAAAAAGAGTTGAATTTAAGGAATGGATAGTGGTGAATATTCAAGAGTTATTATGGAAGATATACATCTCTTCAAAAATTATAGCTAGTGAGTGGGATAAAATGAAAATGGAGTTTAAAACTGGAGTAGAAATAAAAGAAAGATTTATGATTAAGAAGTAGTACAAATTATTTACAGGGGCTGAACATTTTTAAAGTACTGCAGAATAAGATGAATCTCACAGAACTAGAAGATGTACAATTACAGAGTGCTAAAGAGAAAATAAGGGAGTAGCTGAATAACATGCATGAGTTTAGAAAGATTGCTGTTAAGCAACATTTTGTATAGTAACTAGAGCACAAAAACTCATCCCAACAACTTAGGCAACAGAAAGTGGAAAGAATGGGTTGTCACCAAACCTAAGGAGCCTGTAACTATAAAAATAACAAGAGATCCTGTAGATGTATTACAGATATTTTGGAAATTTTATGAAAATGTATGCAAAGCAGAGAAACATGGAAATCACGAAAGAGCACAAATGGAAATAAAGCATACACGCTAATTTTTCACATCTGGGAGGGGAATAGAGATAAGAAAAGAACAGGTCTTAATCAGTGCAAGTGGGAACACAGGCTATAGTATATGACTTAGAAAGGGTAACCTTAATTGTAGGATAGGTAATGCCAAAGTATGCAGCTGTCAATTTTGGACAACTGTTCCAATCTGGAGGGTTAAACTTCATTTTTTGAAGATGTACATAGTCTTCTTTATTTGTTCTAAATTAACAGGGGATGGAGGTGTTCTGAAAATGTATTAAGTGTTTTTTGGTTGAGGGTTTCCATTAAAACAAAACATCTTGAAAAATGAGACATAGTTTCAAATTGAGATGAGAAGAAAAAAGTACAGTTTTGTACCTACCATAAATGTAGATGTTCGAGTGTTCACACTACTGCAGTCATTACATCTGGGGTTATCCTGCCGGCAGGTGGTCCCGTAGTCAACCAGAGTTCCAAAGTCTTGGTCCGGCGTTGGTTGCTGTCACTTCTTCCCTGACGTCAGTGTGCCAGGGGTATATAAGATGCATCAGACGCCATTTTCTTCAGTTTTTCTTGCCCCAGATGTCAGGTGCCCCCAAGTAGGTAGGCAATACATATTGCTAGTAAAAAATATACATAGAAAATAAAAACAATACCTTCAGGTACAAGCAAATACACCTCAGAGGTTGTATAGGATAGAAAGGTATATATAAGTCCAGCTAGTTCAGAGGGGATGAAGGGAGGGTAACCTGGACTACAGCAGTGTGAACACTCGAACATCTACATTTATGGTAGGTACAAAACTGTACTATGTTCATGTTACACTGCTGCAGTCATTACACTTGGGTAGAATCCCAAAGCTAAGGTTGGGTGGCTGGTCTATAAAGAGTTAGGATTGGCTATGAGGCCCTGTAGAACTGCAGTGGCAAATCCTGCTCTGGATTTAGAGTAAAGAGGCAAGTGGTAATGCTTGGAAAAGGTGTGCACTGAACTCCAAGTTGCAGCCTCCAAAATTTCCTTGGTAGGTACTCCTCTGAGAAAGGCTGTTGAAGTGGCTGTTACCCTGGTGGAATGTGGCCTGATGTTATCAGGGACTGATTTTCCATGCTGTGTGTAGCAGTAACGCATACAGTGTCCTATCCATTTGGATATAGTCTGCTTTGAGATAGCCTTGCCCTGTGATCCTGCAGCATATGCTACAAACAGTTTCTCAGTTTTCCTGAAAGCTTTTGTTTTGTCCAAGTAGAAGCATAGCTGCCTGTGTATGTCCAAATAGTGCAGAAGTTTCTCCCCTTTATTCTGGGGGTTTGGATAAAAAGTTGGCAAATTAATGGTTTGGTTAAGAGCCATACTAGATACCACCTTTGGCATACAAGGCATTTATTAGTGTTCATTAACATTTATTATATTTCATCAATCTGTTTTAAATTCAATCTACCTCGTTTCATTATGTGTATTTGTTTGTTTTTATTAGGTGTATTTATTGTGCTTTTCTATATTTATATACAATGGTTTATTCATGTAGTTATTTATTTATTTACCTAGTTACTTATTAATTATTATTACTATCACTCGCTGTCAGCCTTATGTTGCGGTCTTGATCATCAGCTGGAAGATTGTTTATAAATAACTTTGTCCACCTTAGAATTTTGAGTCTCTTTTTTCTGAAGTAGTATGCATCAACCCAAAGTTTTTAATTAATTAATTATCTAATTGAAAAATTGCACAATTTACTGGTCTTAATTTGGCGCCTTTTTCTTACTCATTTGTATAAATAGATGTTCTAAAAATGTTATGTGTATTGTCTGATGAAGCGTAGTGGTGACTACGCGAAAGCGCTTACATATAATTAAAGTTCTTTTGTGTCTACATACTGGATTCTTTACTAGAAAAGTAAAGCTATTGTTTTTGCTTTGTCGACTTGTTCACGCTGATTTATTCGAACTTTAAGTCTTTTACAGACTTTGTCAGAGTCTCTACTATTTCGTGGTGAGAGAGCCTGGTTATCATCATCATTTACTTGTCTTCAGTTACAGGCACTCTCTCTAGCTGCCGGTGAAGAGTTTTTTTTGTTTGCTCATTTCTTCTACTTTATTTTCACCGTCCGCACACGATGGATACTACAAACATCGAATTGGATTACACTCCAGGGACGAGGGAAGCAGTGGTAAATCTAGAGGATTTGTTACATCTACAGGCTAACCCTTTATTGGCTCTGGACCTTTCTCAAACTGAACATGTTATTCCCGTAAATGAAGAGGGCTTTAATATGTCTGATTTTAACTCTGCATCCAAAGCACTTGAGGACGACATGTATAAACTACAAAGATATGCCTGGCAAAGGCAACATTTGGAAGCATGCCTGCACTATTCGATCGTGCCCAGAGGAATGCGAGTGCTGTGTATGCCATCGTATGGTGAGGCGCATCCTGTACTCCTCAAAAAATGGCAGGACCTGAACATCGACCTTGGACACAGGTATATCAGGCTTTTGCTTGATTATTTTACACCTTTAGAAGTTGAACTAAGGGATAAGGTTGATGCTAACTTTAAAGATCTTAGCTACCGCTTTAAAGCGGAGTATTGTGTCCGTAGAATGTGCAACATCTGTTTACAAGTAAACGCCTTTAGCGAGAGGCTGAAGGCAATTAAAATGCGTAAATTGCAGAGAGACTTCCAAGACTTTAAAACACGACAGATATTTGTCTGGCCAAGAGGCAACAATTTAGCACAAAATGAAAATAACATTACAAATGAGAACGTGAACTGTATACAGCCCTCTGCATTTGTAGAAGGCTCTTTTAATAATGCTAATAATGACAACACTTTTCCGGTTAATGGCCCTTCGCTTGTTACTGTTATAGAGGGGGATCAATAATGGTTCTACGGCTTCTGCCGTGACTGACACACCCCCTCCCAATCAACTAGCTCTGCGACAACCAGCTAGTAATCCAGGAGCTAGACCTAAAGATCTTAATATTGCTGTTCCTTTAGGACCCTCTACGTCTGATAATTTTTTACCATATCCTGTGAAACAAAGATTTCATCACAGAGGACGTTCTATGAGTCGGGGCCCAAGGAAAAGGAAGCTATCAACAGAAAATTTCCAGCCAACAAGACGAACAAAAATGTGACTGACTTACTTTACAATTATTCTGACTTTAATTTTTCTAATGCGGACATTTCTCTTTTAAACCGTGGATTGAATTTCATTCCAGCTAGTGCTGACACCTTGAGTGATGTTTTAATTGATCTTAGACTATTTTGTAGACGAGTAGCTTTAAAAGCTTTTTTCAGAGAGAAATCTGATTCTACCAGTAGTACTGCTTTTACTGTTTTTAAAAGGAAAAGCACTTTTATGCCCCCACTTCCTCACAATATAGAATGCTTTTTAAATCTCTGTGAGCATGATTTATATGACTTATTTTCTAGAAAGATAAAACCTGGTTTTTATAATTTAAGCTTAGATGAATTTAACTCTTTAAAATGTTTGAAACAATGTAATGAAATTTCTGTTAAACCAGCTGACAAAGGAGGTGGGGTTGTGGTCTTAAACACATCTGACTATAATTCTAATATGTGCCTTATGCTTAACGATGATATAACTTATGCAAAATTGAAGTTATATGAAGTTAATACAATTATTAAGAATGTACATGACACATTATATGACTTATTCATCTGCAGACAAATCAGTGAAGAAATGTATAGTTATCTACTGATAGATAACCCCACCATACCCATCATCAAGGGACTCCCGAAAATTCATAAAAATATATATCCTATCCCACTTAGACCCATAGTGTCAGGTGAGCATTGGGTCACTGCCAACATTTCTAGTTTTATAGAGTTTTTACTTAGACCAGTGGTTGATTCCTTCACTACCATTTTAAAAGATACATATCATCTGCTAGACTGTCTATCAGAAACACAATTAGCTATTCACCAACATGAATACATCCTTATAACCCTAGATGTGAAAAATCTCTTCACATCAATTCCCAATGACCTGGGCATTGAAGCTGTAAGAGATATACTAGTGACAGAAACGTCCTTTTCAAGTGATAGGCAGCTACTTGTAGGCCAACTACTAGATGTAGTCTTAAATAATAACGTATTTATGTTTCTGAATGAATACTACCTACAGAAATGGGGGGTGGCAATGGGCACCCCATGTGCTAACACCTATTCTAACTTGATTGTTTTAGCATGGGAACGTCAATGCCTATTTACTCACCCCCTGTTTGCACAGATAAAAGTATATAAACGTTTTGTGGATGATATTTTTATTATATGGGAAGGCACTGAGATTGACTTTAGAAAGTTCTTAAGTTACCTTGAAAGTACATCCACTTTCTTACGTTTTACTATGGAATGTTCATCTAAATCCATAAATTTTCTGGATGTGACAATAAATATTACCAAGGATGGCACTATCAGTTCTACATTATATAGGAAACCAACTTGGAGGAATACACTTTTGACTTTTGACAGTATGCATCCCAGATATGTCTTCCCTGGTATCATCAAGAGTCAATTTATTAGACTAAAAAGACTCTGCAATGACACACACATCTTACATTCTGAAGCAGACCGTTTAGAGATGTTATTCAGGGAGAGAGGATATGATTCAGGTCTAGTTTCAGCTATTAGAAGTAACATAATTGAAAATACATTGTTAGAGAATCAGCATGTATGCACTAGGAAAAGAAAAAATTTTAATAGATATAATGAATCTGTATCTGTAATTTTAAATTACACGAGTATTGTTAATGACATTAAGAGGATTTTCTGTAACAACTGGAAAGTACTTACTATAGACCCCCTTGTTAAGCAATTGGTAGGGGCCAGGCCACATTTTATGTTTAAAAATAGTCTGAATTTAAAACAATTATTATGCAATGATAAAAGCACAGCTGAAACCCCATCTCTACTATTTAGCCACAAGAGAGGCACATTTCCTTGTTATAATTGTAAAAGATGTGGTTCCATTTCCAAAATTATAGAGTTCCAACACCCCACACTGAACTTTATCTTCCAACCAAAGTTTTTTGCTAATTGTTGCACCAAGAATCTTATTTATCTTGCTACCTGTAAGAATTGTTCAGCTTTTTATGTTGGCCTTACTAAAAGATGCCTAAAAGATAGGATATATGGCCACCTGTATGATATTCGGAAGAAGAACGACTTAAATGCTTTAGCGAAACACATCTTGGAATACCCCCTTCATGATTTTGAGTTTAGGGTATTAGAAATAGTTACACCTAATAAGAGAGGTGGAGATAATTCACTACTTTTGAATAACAAGGAATTAAAATGGATTTTGAGATTGGCTGCACACATACCTCCTGGCATTAATAACCAAGTTTCGATTAAGCCTGTTTTAGAAGCTAGATAGATTTCTAGCACTGGTTTTTGATGTTTGGTTCTCAGTTTTTAGCCTTTAGTTTCTAGTTTATAACCATTCCTATGTGCATTAACTTTAATACAAACATGATTTTTTAATATAAATCCATCAAAATTTTAAACCTCTGTATTTTATTTAGCATCTAAGCATAACAATTCTAATATACATTTCATCATGTCTACATTATTTTCATACCCACATTTATTTATTCACTTATTTATATATAGTATTTATTTATAATGTTTAATATCTATAATGGTTAATTAATTAATTATTTACCTTTAATAGTTCTAATATATTTGCATTAGTGCATTAAAATAATCTAGTATATATATATATATATACTTTTTACATTTGTAACACTAATCTATATCCAAGTAATACCTAATTTTGCACACTAAATATTGAACATTTATATGATCGAATCATTATTTGATCTATTAACATACATTTTTCAAAGGTTTTAAAAAGTTGTATATTTTACACTCAATATTTCATATTTTATTATATATATTATATATACTCTAAAATAATTATGAGTAATACAAGGTTTATTTTTACCATAACCATTAAGTTTATCTTTACATTCATTAAGTTGATAAATATGAATAAATAAATATATATATGATTCTTTACTTCATATAAACAACTATATTTGTCTATACAAGGCATTTATTAGTGTTCATTAACATTTATTATATTTCATCAATCTGTTTTAAATTCAATCTACCTCGTTTCATTATGTGTATTTGTTTGTTTTTATTAGGTGTATTTATTGTGCTTTTCTATATTTATATACGATGGTTTATTCATGTAGTTATTTATTTATTTACCTAGTTACTTATTAATTATTATTACTATCACTCACTGTCAGCCTTATGTTGCGGTCTTGATCATCAGCTGGAAGATTGTTTATAAATAACTTTGTCCACCTTAGAATTTTGAGTCTCTTTTTTCTGAAGTAGTATGCATCAACCCAAAGTTTTTAATTAATTAATTATCTAATTGAAAAATTGCACAATTTACTGGTCTTAATTTGGCGCCTTTTTCTTACTCATTTGTATAAATAGATGTTCTAAAAATGTTATGTGTATTGTCTGATGAAGCGTAGTGGTGACTACGCAAAAGCGCTTACATATAATTAAAGTTCTTTTGTGTCTACATACTGGATTCTTTACTAGAAAAGTAAAGCTATTGTTTTTGCTTTGTCGACTTGTTCACGCTGATTTATTCGAACTTTAAGTCTTTTACAGACTTTGTCAGAGTCTCTACTATTTCGTGGTGAGAGAGCCTGGTTATCATCATCATTTTTTGTTTGTTTACCTTTGGCATAAAGGTAGGGTTTGTCCTTAAACAAACCCTGTCCTGATGAAAAATTATAAAAGGTTCCACTGCCATTAATGCCTGTAGCTCTGACACTCTTTGTGCTGAAGTTACTGCCAGGAGCAGAGCTGTTTTCCATGATAAAAATTTTAGATCTACTGTATTGGCTGGCTCAAAAGGTGGCAGGGTAAGTTTTTCCAAAATGAAATTGAGGTCCCAAGTTGGTGTTGATGCTCTCCGGGGCGGTCTTATGTTTTTAGCCCCTCTGAGGTACTGCTTTAGCAAGGGGTGAGAGAATAAAGGAGGATCCGTGTTGTAATGTGCTGAAATGGCAGAGGTGTGGATCTTAATTGATGAGAAGGATAGGCCTTTGTCCAGCATCTCAGTTAAGTATTGTAAAATCTGAGGAATGTTTGGGACAAGAGGGTCAAGGCTTTGAGCCTGGTTCCAGGCGCAGAATCTCTTCCATTTTTCTGAGTAAGCTTTCCTGGTGCTAGGCCTCCTGGCCTCCAAAATGACATCCGTAACAGCTTTCGAGAGAGGTGTTGCCTGTTTGACAAATGAATCTGCCATGCAGCCAGGTTTACGGTTTTGAGCTGACTGTGCAGGATCTGATTGTTTTGTTGAGTCAGAAGGTGTGGAATTTGAGGCAAAATCCATGGTGGGCCTTGAGTTAAGTTCTTTAAGAATGGGTACCAGTGCTGATGTGGCCAGTCTGGAGCAATCAGGATCATCTGTGTTTTTTCTTGTCTGGCTTTTAGGAGTACCTTTGAGGGGAGAGGCAGTGGTGGGAAGGCATAAACTTTTAGGCTTTTCCAGCTGAAGGAGAGAGCATCCACTTTCCATGCTTGCGTGTGATAACTCCTTGTGCAGAATTTTTGTAGTTGGCAATTCAGTGAGGAGGCAAAAATATCTATGTCTGGGCATCCCCATTTTTGTGTTACCATGCTGAAGATTTGTGGATTCAATTTCTATTCGTGAGGGTCCATGATATTTCTACTGAGATCGTCTGCCAGAGTATTATTCTTTCCTGGCAGGAATTGTGCTTGCAGATGAACTTGATAAGTTAGAGCTGTGTTCCACAAGGTCATGGCTTGCCTGCATAGGGGATAAGAATGAGTGCCCCCTTGCTTGTCTATGTACCACATTACTGTGGTGTTGTCTGTCTTTAATAATAATTGTCCTGGATGCAGAAGGTCCTTGAAAGCTGTTAGGGCATTTTGAACAGCCAACATCTCTTTTTGATTGATGTGAAGATGCATCTGGTCTGTGGTCCACTGGCCCTGAATGCATTTTCCTGCCATGTGTGCTCCCCAGGCATAATCCGAAGCATCTGTTGTTAGAGTCTGCCTGGCTGTGGGTAGGGTAAAAGCCTGACCCTTGTTTAGATGACATGCCTGAGCCCACCATCGAAACTCCTGTTGTAGGCAGGGAATCATTGGTATTACTGCTTCTAAACTGTGAGAGTGTTGAGTCCAAACACTTTTTAGGTGCCATTGTAATTTCCTCATATGCAGTCTGGCATATGGTATTAGTAGTATGCAGGATGCCATGAATCCCAGGGCCTGCAGAATTTTTCTTGCAGGGAGATGGGACTTTTTTGCCAGTAATTGAAAATATTGAGTTAGTTGAACTTGTTTGTCTGGCGTGAGATAAGCCATCTGGGCCGTTGTATTTAAGCTGGCACCCAGGAATGTAATCTGTTGTGAGGGCACTAGTTTTGACTTCTTTTCGTTTACTGTGTACCCTACAGAAATTAGCAACCTTTTTACAAACGCCAGATGCTGTAGAAGGATGTCCTTTGTCTCTGCTTGAATGAGGGAGTCGTCCAGGTATGGATATATTTGAATTCCTTTTTGTCTGCAAAATGCAATTACTGGTGCCAGGCACTTTGTAAAGACCCTGGGAGCAGTAGATAAGCCAAAGGGCAATGCAGAGAATTGGTAGTGCATTGTACCAGCTTTGAATCTGAGGTATCTTCTGCAATTTTGTCTGATAGGGACATGCAGGTATGCCTCTTTGAGGTCCAGAGTAACAAGCCAAGCCTTCTTGCCCAGCATGGGTAGAAGCTGCTGTAATGCCAACATTTTGAATTTCGGAATATCCAGGTAAGTATTTAGAATTGAAAGGTCTAGTATGGGCCTCCAGGCCTTGTCCTTTCTGGGGACCAGGAAGAGTCTTGAGTAAAATCCTTGTCCTTGTTCCTGTTGTGGTACTTTTTGAATAGCTGTCATGTCCATGAGGGCTGAAATTTGTTTTTGTGCCTCTGCCCATTGATTTTGCAGCAGGTCTGGCATTCCTTTTAGCCTTGGTAAAGTATGAAAGTGGAACCTGTAACCTTGAGACACAATATTCAGAACCCATTTGTCTTGGGTGATTGTTTGCCAGTTTTGAGAAAAAAGTGCTAGTTTTCCCCCTAAAGGGACTGCCAAAAGGGAAGTGCTTGGCGTATGAAGGGGGAAGTCATTGGGACTGTTTCCTGTAAGGTTGAGACTTGTCCTCACCTCCTTTTGGGGTTGAGGTGCCCCACTGTCATTGTCTGTTAGAGCCTTGGAGTTGAGATCTACCTCTTGGGCATCTGTATCTGCCTCTCTGTGGCCTGTCTGAGACTGGAAAGGACCAATAATTTGTTGGCCAATTTCTGCTAAGTCGAGGTGGCTGTACCTTAAGAAATCCTTGACTGTTTGCATAGATTTAGCTTTATCCTTCATTTTCTTTAACACCTCTTCTGCCTTAACACCTAACAAGGTATCATGCTGTAAAGGAGCATCCAATAATTTTGCCTTAACATGATCAGGTAAACTCTGTTCTTTTAACCAAGCATGTCTTCGAATCACAGAACCTGTAACTGCGGCTCTACAAGAGGCCCCTAAATAATCAAAACCACATTGCAGAGTATGTTTTCCCACCTGTTCAACTGCATGCAATAAATCCTGCATTTCTTTACAGTCAGGAGCTTCTGAGCTTGCAAGCATTTTCTGTTTTAACTGAGCCATTGAATATTGTTGGTACTTAAGCATGTGAAACTGGCAGTTTAAAGCCCTTATTTCTAAAGTTGCAGAAGTGTAAACTTTCTTCCCCCATCTATCCAAAGCTCTCGAATCTCTGTCAGAGGATCCTGGATATTTTGCAATGGAAGCCTAAACCCCTTTGGACCCTGGGAAATAGTTTCTGGATCAGCAGAAGAGTTTTTATAAGGAAACTTGTGAGAGTCAGGGACTATATAATACCTATCTGGCTTAGCTGGTGCAGGGGGCAAAGAATCAGGAGATAAGCTGGATTCAGAGAACACATCATCCACAATATCTAGCACAGGTGGAATAGCCAGGGGCCTGTGCTGAGGCAATAAAAGGAAATCCCTGAGCCTTTTTTTGGATTCTGAATAATCCTGACTTTCCCAATGGAAATGCTTCCTCATGGTATGTAAATTTTCCACAAAATAATAATCCACAGGATTAGAGGCTGAAGGGATAGATTCTTCAGCATCAGAGTCCTCATGGGGGGTAGAGAGTATCCCTGGTCTGAAGAGGAATCATAGGAAATGGAAACGTGATCAGAGGAATCATAGTCAGTATCCTGCCTAGGCCTTTTCTCAGGAGGGGATGGGAACCCCTGATTAGAGTAATGAGGTCTTCGGCCATTTTAAGCATCTGTTTCTTAGGCATGGAGGACTGCCCAGGAGAATGCTCTACTTGCTTCTTTGTCTTTAATGGTACTTTTGTTTTGGCTGTTGCTTTAATGGTAAGTTGTGAAGGTCTGAAAACACCCTCAGAAGCCGATGCCTGCTCAGTGGCTCCAGACCCATCTGAGGGATTAGTTTCCGTAGGCCCAATACCTTGACTTTCCAGAGGCCTAGTTGTCTCCACGTGGGAGTCAGAGGCGGCCTATGGCTCTGAGGTAGTGGGTGTCAGGGGCTGCGAAAGCACCTCACTGAGAACCGGCGAACCAGCGACTGGCCTAGAAGAGGTTTTGTCATCAGTTTTGGACCTTGGATGCCTGTCTTTATCCTTGTCTTTGCATTTTTTTCGGTATTGTGGTCGTCGGTTGATCCGACGGCATAGTGTAATTGAACCTTCGGCCAAAGTAGTGTAAAGCAAAATCAAAACGTCTTTTTATAGTGTGTTTGTTAAATCTAGCACAAAACCGACAACTAGTGACGTCGTGCTCAGGGCCTAGGCATGGAATACAGTAAGAGTGGAAGTCCTTATGAGGTATTTGCTTCCCACAAGAAATACAATTATTAACTTTTTCTGACATCGGTCTGAGGCAAGAAAAAAGTTTCCCCAACGGGGTACTTAGCTTTATTGAAGACTTCGGATCTGAAGTTCGACTTCGAAAATCTCAGGAGTCGGCCGACTGGCACTTGTGAACTGCTTCTGCTTTGGGCACCGCACGGCAAGAAAGACTGAAGAAAATGACTTTGGATACATCTTATATACCTCTGGCGCACTGACGTCAGGGAAGAAGCGACAGCAACCGATGCCCGACCTAGACTTTGGAACTCTGGCCAACTACGGGACCACCTGATGGCAGGATAACCCCAGGTGTAATGACTGCAGCAGTGTAGTACGATGAACATCTGCAGAGAAGATCTAGATGCAAAACATAATGTCTGCTTGTAAGACTACAGTTGGAAATACATATTAAAAAACTGTCATGTATATTAGGATGGAACAATAGCTTTTCATCATAATGGCTATGCTATCCATATTATCTTGGAACATAAATGGCTTTACAAGTATGGACTAAATGGTAACAGTATTGAATTATATTAAAAAATGCAAGGTATAAATATCAATGCTGCAGGAAACTCATTTGGAAAGAAATAAGCATGGTAATTTGACAAAGAAATGATTTCAGAACTGATATGCAGCAGAGTATCAGGGACAAAGGAAAAGAGGAGTAATAACAGTGATCCCTAGTAATAAAAATGATTGCCAGAGGGATTTCAACAGTGAAAGAAGAGGGAAAGAAAGACAACAATGGTAGATGTGTGGTAGAATGGTGCTACTGGCAAGGGCTGAGTATTACACTGACATGTATTTATATTCCACCAAAAACTGCTATTATGGAATTTAAGAAGAAATTGGGAGAAATAATCAGCTTTCAGCACAGAATATTACAGATAGAGACTGGAACTTGATTTGCAGTAATGAGGATGTAGCAGGGGACCTAGAAGGGAAAATGTAATGAAACGGTATATTTCTGAAGAGATTTTTGAAAATATTTGGTATGGAAGGTGTAAATTCAGTAGCAGGAACTCAGATAGAATTGACATATTATTCCCCAAGGTACAATAACTGGGATAGACTGGACACAAATTATATTTTACAGGAACGTGCATTTGATTGAAAGTTTTGACACCCATCCAATAACTGTCAATAACTTTCAGATCATGCACTGACAAAAACTAAGATAAAAATGCACAGTAATAAAGTTGAAAGGAGACATTGGCTCTTTCCCACCTACCTGTTGAAAAGAGAGTAATTTAAGAAAATGGTAGTGGAAATTATTTGAGAGTTTTTAGAGAAGATAGAAGTTTCTTCAGAAGTGTTAACTAGAGAGTGGGATAAAATGAAAATGGAGTTTAAAAATAGGGTGGAAATAAAAGAGAGAGATATGGTTAAGACATAACAGAATTATTTAAAGGGGATAAAAAGTTTAAAGTATTGTAGAATTAGGGGAATCTCACAGAACAATAAGAGGCTCAATAGCAGAGTGTTAAAGAGAAAATAAAGAGAATAACTGGATAATATGCAGGAGTTTAGGAAAATTGCTGTTAAGCATCTGTTTTATGATAACTCCAGAGCACAAAAGCTTTTAGCACAACGTAGGCAACAGAAGGGTCATCCCCAAACTTATAGGAAGCCTAAATAAAATAAGTTATGTACTTACCATAACGTTCTATCTGTGTTGTCCATTTATATTCTTCCTCAATGTGTGGGTTCGGATCTGGCCCTCAGATCAGACTCTGCCATCTTCTATAAATTCTAGAATCTGACTCTCAAGCTCCTCCCATACCTATAATGCCCCTGACCACTGCAATACTTCAGATCACATTTGCTGCTATTATATGTATTATAACCATAAATACAGCAATAATGCTGTGACAGAAGAGTAATAACTGAAAGATCAGGAGCTCAAACAGCCACTATGGTTCCTGTGATAATTCAGTTAGGTCTCTTCCAAAAACATGGTTGGGGAAGAGGGGGAAAGTTGAGGAAGCATGACAATGGACACACAGATGAAACTTTATGGTGAGTACATAACTTCTTTATCTGATGTTGTCATTTTCATTCATTCCTTAATGTGTAGGACAGAGTCCCCAGCTATGATAACCTTGGGTGGCCCTCATGGAAGGATGTTCTAGGGAACAGCTGAACCAAAAGCAGTTCTGTTTCTGGAGATGATGTGCAATTTGTAATGAATAATGAAAGTACGGGAATTAGACCATGTTTCGCAAATATCAACTGAAGCTCTAGCCCAAAAGGGAGCTGATGCTGAAACTGACCTGGATGAATGTGCCTTTGGTTGTCTTGGTAAAGTAATGCCTGTCAAAGAATAAACATAGGAGATACAATCTATTATCCCTTTATCCAGTGTGGTTTTAGAAACTGGTTTTCCCAATCTTTTATTAGTGAAAGCGACAAATAATTGATCAGATTTCCAAAACTCCTTGGTCCTGTGAAGGTAAAATGAAGTTATCTATGTATGCCTAGAAGATGAAGGGTGTATTCTTATTTATTTTAAAATATGGGTAAGAAAACTGGCAAACTGATCACTTGATTGATATTGGATTCAGAAACAACTTTTTCACAAGAAATATTAACATAACACAAATAGATTCACACAGATACAAAAAAACAGTACTTAATAAATCTTGCTATAGTTTCCTGACTGATCTAAAAGAATTACTGTTCCCTGGTTACTTACTAAGTCAAGGTAAGATGAAGTGGTGAGTGATCCTTCTGTGTCAGGTTCAAAAAATAGTCTGCTCCGAGACTTCTGCCTCATCTAGTATTAAAACATCATTTTAGTGCTGGATCACAGAATGATAGCACATACATCTGGTCATCTGACTTCTGGTTCCTATACTACCCCCCTTTGCTAGAAACTGAATCACAAACTTGCACATGTGTTACCTTACACACACAGCTTTGCTAAGCTGTGTTATAGCATCTGGAAACCATAAAACTACTTCAGCACTTTCACCATTCCAGGGTAGCAATTAGTTCACTGCTAAGGACAATACAACAGGATTCCTAGTCTTTGTTTTTACAAACATTTTGTCTCTGGGTGCAATCAGAACTGTAAGATACAATCTGTATAGCCTACACCAGGTAATTTAATTTCAGACTATTTTTCTAAAGGTTAGCTGGGACTGAGCTTAACCTCTTCTCTTCCAGAATCCTCTGTTACAATACATATACATTTAATCAGTTACAATAGTACAGTCTGACATACATGTATATTTCTTTTCTGTCCAGCAGGACACACTGGTGGTACATTTTTAACACAAGCAGCTTTACAAATACATTTTTCAACACAAGCCTCACCATGGTGCTGCCCTGTGATGTCATATGCCTGCAACCCTAGGCTCCACATTAGTACCTGGTATTTTGTTGGCTGGCTTGATGTAGCCATAGATCCCCCCACAGACTCCTCCTGTCACCAATTGCAAATACTAAACACTAGGGCTTCCCTATCATGGTAAGGTTTCATCATGTTAACATGGTACAATTTGTATACATGCCTCCTGCCTAGCAGTTCTACCATATAGTTAAAATCACTGACCTTCCTTACCACTTTGAAGGGTACCTCCCAAGTTGCCTGTAGCTTATTCTGTCTGACAGGAATGAGAACCATAACTTGGTGTCCCACAACATACTCTTGGGCTTGAGCATTCCTGTCATACCAGACCTTTTTCTGCTGTTGGGCTGCTGCCAGCTTACCTTGGCCAAGCCAGTGAGCTCCCTAAGCCTTATCCTGAGATTTAGGACATATGCCACAACAGACTCCTTGTAGGATTCACATTCACCCTCCCTCTTATCACAAATCAAATCTAGATGCCCTCTCACCCTACTCCCATACAGCAACATATAAGTTGAAAAGCCTGTGGATTCCTGGGGTACCTCTCTGTATGTAAACAGCAGATGGGGCAAATATTTGTCCCATTCTGTCTCTTAAACTGGTATGCAAATGTCCATAGCATGGTCTCTAGTGTAGTGTTTAACCCCTCCACAAGACCATTAGTCTGGGGTGGTTTTTAGGTGCTTTACCCCACAGCACTCCCACAGACAAGCCATCAGGTCTGACATGAAATTGGCACCTCTGTCAGTATTTTTCTTTGGAAACCTACCCTGCTGAAAATCTCTAACAAAGCATTTGCCACCTTCTCTGTCTTGATGGAGGACAGAGTCACTGCCTCAGGGTATCTAGTAGCATAATCTACTGCCACCAGGATATACTTCTTCCTGTGGAACTCTGGGTACTCAGAGGACCCACAATATCCATAACTACCATCTGAAATGGCTCCTCAGTCAGAGGCAGAGGCATCAAGGTAGCTTTGACCTTGTCTCCTGCCTTGCCTACCATTTGGCACTGCTCATAGGTACTGCAGTACCCTGTTACATCCCTTGAAATCCCAGGCAAGTAAACGTTCTGTATAATAAGTCTCTTGTTATGCTTTATGCCCATATGACCTGCAAAAGGAATGTCATGAGATATGACTAGAAGTGCTAGATGGCAGTCTTTAGGCACTACCAACTGCTGTATTACTTCACCCTCTATCCCTTCCTCAAGGGTCCACTCTCTATACAGTAACCTTTTGATCCAGTATACTGACTCTCCTTTTCCTTGAGGATCAGGTACCTCCCTAGCTACCTCCTGAACCCTCGTAGTGTAGGGTCCAAGAGCTGAGCATGTCACAGCTCTATCTTTGTGACCCTTCCCACCTCCCTTTCCACAGGAATCCTGGTATCCTCTGACAGCGGTGCCTCACTTTCAGCTTGGGTACTACCACTCACCTCTGCCCTGGCAGTCACTCTCTCCAAGGGATCATCAGTACCTACCAGCAGCTGTTGCTCACCTTCAGGCTTACTGCTACATGGTAGCTCCCTCCCTAAAATAGCCACCTCACCAGCCCTGGCTTCAGGTGTGGGGTCTGTCTGGGTCTCCCCCTAGGCTACCGGACTCACATGCCTGTCTCCAAGCTTGGATGCATTTAACTGCATGCACACAAGGCACTGCATTATTGAAATAAATCCCTATCAAGACTTCTGCAGGGATATCCTCAAACACACCTACTTGCTTGCTTCCTTTTTTCACCCTCGCAGTCAAGGTGAACCTCGCCAAAGGCATTCAGAATGGGGTCCCTCCTAAAGCTCTGAATGGTGTGGACTACCCAAGCAGTGTGGACTGCCTACGCAAGTACTGCTCCTCTTTAAACACTGGAGACTTCACAATGGTTATGTCAGAGGCTGTGTCTCTGTTAGCAGTGGCCTGTTCTGCACCCACTAATAAAGAATATAAACTCTGGTGATAGTTTGGTACTCCTGTTGTCTCCAGACAACTTACCACCGGCATACTGTTATTACCACTTGTTGGCTCCACCACCTTGCTTCCATAGAGATCTATATGATACATGGTCCCACTGGTTACATTTAAAACATCTAACTCTTGATCCTGGCCATGTACCTGAACTGGGGGCTTCCCTTTTACTGGTGGACTCTGTTGGAGTGGTTTAGGCTGCCCACCATGGGTTCCCGTATATCCATGTGCAGCACTGAGTATCCCCTTCTTGTGCAGTGATGCCCTGCTTGCTAAGTAGAGCTCCCCTATTCTCCTTAGCTTATCTGCAGAGTTACACTCCCAGTCTGCCAACCAGATTCTCATGTCTGCAGGCAAAGTGCTAAAGGCTTGTTCCCTCATCAAAAGGTCTGCCAAATTTTCAAAAGTGGTGACCAGACACCCATTCACTCACCTATGAAAATAAATGCTTAACGTAGTAATATAATCACATACACTTTCACTTGCCTTGCGTCTATGCTCCCAAAACCTTTTTTTTCTGTAAGCTTCAGGTGTTAACTTAAAACATTCTAGTAAACATTATTTTATTTTACTATAGTTTAAACAATCAGTATCAGGCAATTTAGAAACAGCAGTTAAAGCTTTACCATGGAGAAAGGGGGTGAGGAACCGTACCCAGAGCCCTTGGTCAACATTATACTGCTTGTATACTCTTTCAGATACATGAATAAAACTATAAAAATTATCACCAGTAAACTGTGGAAGACATTTACTGACCTTTATTCCTTCTGGGGTTCAGTTATTCCCTTCACCCTTACCTCCACGACCCTGATGAAGAGTCAGCATTTCCCTCTCATGTTGCCTTTGTTTCTTATTTTCTTCAGCTTCCAAATACCACAGTCTCTCTATTGATTCTAATTCCATCTGTTTTGCCTGTCACAGTCTCTCTGCTGATTGTAATTCACCTCCAGTTGAAATCTCTTTAACTCCAGATGGGTTTTTAAGTCCTCTGAGGAAAGGGTGAGCTGTCCTGTTTCTGAAGGCTGCACATTCCCATCACAAGACTGGTTATCTTTCTGGTTTCTGATCTGAGTTGTGACTAAAGCTGACATAATTTCCTCTTTAGTCAGGTTGGCATGAACTAGTCCTTTAGCTTCAACCACTTTGGCTAATTGGTTCTCTGTCAGCTCACCATAATCCTGAACTGAAATTTTTGCCTACTTTCCCTGACTAAACTAAACTAACAAAAAAAAAAAAATAAAACTGTTGAGAAAATGTAACTCTGTATGTTTACCTTGTGGCTGCTGACAGTACACAAACATTCAGTGACAACTCCCTACAAGCTGCAGAAGTTCCAGTAACATCCACACCACTGCTCACCAATATGTGAGGTCCTTTCCTCTGGGCCAGTAATTAAGGAGCCTGAATCCTCACCACTGACACCAGTGAGGGATGTTCACTTGGAGCAAAGATAGGTACACACAGTATTTCCAGGTGCAGCTCTCTGCACCAACCACAATTTCCCTTAAGAGCATACAGGAAACAGACTCAGTCTGGGGTCTGGGTTTCCCTCTCTCTAGGCCCCCATTAAGACTTCACACTGGCACACCTATAGAGTTGAGTCCTCAGCTGAGTGTCCCAGGCCAAGTCCTCCACCACCATCTTTGTGAAACCAGTGCTCTGTGCCCCTGTTCCAAGTAGCTAATACACATACTCTTTGAGATTTGATTTACACACACACACACACACACACACACACACACACACACCTGGGAAAGGCTGGCGCAGCTTTACCAGCTATGCACCTCTGCCTAGACTATAAGGTAGATAGTGCCACCAGGACACTCCAAAGCCAGCTACTATAAGGGTCTTACAAGGGTACCCAATTATACTGAGTGAAATTAATACTAATACAAATGGTAGTGTTTGACCAATGCAGTAAGGCTTCCAGTCATCAAATAAATATAAGTACTCTCAAAGGTTAAAACATTCTCTAAAAGACTAGCCATAATGAAAAGTTTAAATATATTTAATAATAAATAGTGAAAGAACAAAATTTGATGTGCATATCAATCAATGCATAAAAGAAAACCCACCAAAAACTTGGCCTTCTGTACCATAATCATAAATTTCTTCCTCTCTCCTCCAAACCTTCCCTAGCCAAATCTCTCCTTTCACTCTCTCTTCTGTATGCTGCTCCTGTCCTTACTAACCTCCAGTATTCTCTTCTCAGCAAACTAGAGAAAACCTACAACAAAATAGCTAAGTTTGCCTCCAATCTCTCATATAAATCCAACCATTGCCTTGCCCTTAAGTCTTTGAAATGGCCTGAATTCCCCATACAACTGCTCCTTCCTCAACTGCATATAATACACTCTGTTCTTTATAACCCTACTGCCTGTCCCTCTATCTCTAATATTGTAGCACTATACAACCCCCAACGTCAGCTTTGTACATCTGACAAACATCTTCTGGACATCTACAAACCCAAGAAAAATATAGGGAAGTCACTACACAAATACTCAACAGTCCACTTCTGGAACTCCCTCCCACATAATATAAGAAACATCTCTCATCATTCCCAGTTCAAACATGAACTTAAACACTTTCTCCTAAACAACTGGTCCTGCCCCTGTCAAGCTCCAACTTGATTCTAGCTACCCCCTTCCTAAATCTACTGTCTTCTCTCACATCTGTCTCTATCCTCAATTTCATACAAAATCTACTCTCTTCTCTCGTATCCTTCTCTTTCCTCATTTCCAGCTCCTCTCCATATTGCTCATACTACAAAACACCAACATCCCACTTCCTCTAAAAACTACCTTACATCTAGACTAACTCACTGCTACTGTGTATTGCAGACTGAATTCTGTACATAACTGTTAATTTGATTATTTCACTTTGCTGTATAATTCTCTTGCTATATGCCATCTCTGATAAAAAAGTTTGTCTTGAATGACTGTAATTGTAACTGGAGCTTTTCTCTCAGGTCTCCACTGAAAATGGGCTTTTGGCTCAACTGGATCAACCCAGTTAACAAATGACAATAAATAAATAAATAAACATGAAACTACTGAATATCTATTTACAATAACCACCATAGTTTCAGTCACAGGAAATATCAAAATAACACAGATGAATAGATTCACACCGATACAGAAAAACAGTACTTAACTAATCTCACTATATTTCCCTGACAGATCTAAAGAATTACTATTCCCTGTTTACTTAATAAAGCAAGGCAAGAAGAGGTGGGTGAACAATCCTTCTATGTCCGGTTTCAACAACAGATTGCTCTGAGACATCTGTCTCATGTTCTAGTATTAAAACTTCACTTCAGTACTGGATTACAGAATGACATTACATACATCTGGTCATATGACTTCTGATTCCCATACTACCACCTTTACTACAAACTGAACCAGAATCTTGCACATATGTGTTACCATACACACACATAGAGCTTTGCTAAGATGTGTTATAGTATCTGGAAGCCATAAAATCATTTCAACACTTTCACCCTTCCAGGGTACCATTTAGTTCACTGCTAAGAACAGTACAGCAGGATTTCTAGTCCTTGGTTTTACAGACTTTTCATCTCTGGCTGCAATCAGAACTATAAGAGACAATCCTTATAAGATACAATTGTTATGGCCTAAACCAGATAATTTAATTTCAGGATATTTTTTCTAAAATTTAGCTGGGGCTGTGCTTAACCTCTTCTCTTCCAGTATCCTTTGTTAGAATATATATATTTAATTAGCTACAATAGTACAGTCTGACATACGTGGGCGGCCACGGTGGTGCAGCGGTTAGTGTTGCTGCCTCACAGCAAGAGGTTCTCTGGTTTGATTCTCAGCTGGGGTGCCTTCTGTGTGGAATCTGCATGTCCTCCCTGTGGTCGCATGGGTTTCCTCCATGTGCTACGGTTTCCTCCCACATCCCAAAGACATGCTGTAGGTGGATTGGACACTCTAAATTGGCCCTAGGTGTGTGTGTGTGTGTGTGTGCCTTCTGTGGAAGGTGGGGTGCTGGGCTGGCAACTTGACACCATAAAACTCCACTGCCAATCATGAGCAGACAGGAGATCCGCTGTGGCGAACCCTAACCGGGAAAAAGCCGAAAGAAGAAGTACAGTCTGACATACATGTATATTTCATTTCTGTCCAGCAGGACACAATGTTGGTACATTTTTAACACAAGGAGCTTTACAAATACATTTTTCAACACAAGCATCTGTACAAATCAGTTTGATATACAAATGACATATAATTCTTTACAAAACTCCAGGCAGCTATGCTGCCATATGTTACATATCCACTGCCCTAATTCTCCTGGTATAACTGGTAATACCTCACATCGTCACACCATAGTAAGGTCTCAAGGAGGAGTAGGTTCCTTTATGGGAAGTCTAAGTAAGAGAAGTGCACTTAAGAAAAGCCTTGCATGATTTACATGATGATAAAGGGGAAGCATTATCTCCAATGTAAAAGTTGAAAATGGCTGTTAACTGAACTTTAATAGTGGAAAAACTTGCCCCTCCTTGAAATATCAAAGCAAGAAAATCTATAATAAGTGGAAGTGGGGCAGTGAAAGGAGTTAACTTTCTCTGATGAGCCCCCTAAAAAAACTTTTCCATTTATTTTTGTAAATCTGCCTAGTCAAAGGTACATGAGATTAGACTAGGATTTGCTGAACTGGAGAGGAGAACCTGGAAAGTCAAGCCATCATTGGAATTGGAGAAACCATGTGGTCAGTTTGATGCCTGCAATGTTCGGGTGAATCTGTCCTGATGGGTGAGACAGGAGGTCTGGACTGGGATCCAGTGTCCAAGGAGGATGTGTTAGGTTAGACCACAGGAAAGGGAATCACGTTTGATGAGGCCAGAAAGAAGCAATGAGGATTACTGTGCTCCTCAACCAAAGTGCCTTTGAAGAAATATGGGGATAAGAGGCAGAGGATGAAAAGCATAAAGGAGAATGTTGGGCCAAACATGGACTAGAGCATCTCTCAGTGACTGTCCCTGAGGTGGGATAAGGGCAAAAACCTGCTGTATTGGTTATTGAAGAGAGATGCAAAAAGGTTATAGCAAGGTTGACCCATTTTGTGGAAGATCATGTTTGCCACTGATTCGTTGAGAGAACGAATGTGAGGCATGAGAACTCTCCTGCTGAGTTTGTCTGCTTTAATGTTGGATTTCCCCGGTATGTGCATCACTACAAGAAAGTGGTTGAATGAGATCGCCCACTGCCACAGTCTCACTGCTTCTCAACAAAGGGGGTAGGATCTGGTCCCCTCTGCTTATTGATGTAGCAGACTACTGACATGTTGTCTGTCTGTACTGTAATAGTCCCAAGAGGTAGAAAACTCTGAAATGCCTGCAATGGTAGAAGCACCACTCTAATTTCTAGGACACTGATATGTAAATTGGTCTCTTGTGTGGACCACGTGCCTTGAACAGTCCTTCCCAAGTAATTCCCCCACCCCAACTGGGAGTTGTCTATAGTCAGCATGTTGTTTGGGGGAGTAAAGATAAGTTGACACCTTTGAACTATCTTCTCAGAATGAATCCACCAAAGAAGAGACTTTCTGCAAGCCTGAGACAGTTTTATTGGATATCTTAAGGGGTGCTGATAAAAGAACCATTGAACCGCTAGGGTCCATTGAAAAATTCTCATGTGGAGGCAAGCAGTGGGAATTAGAGTAATTGTAGTAGCCATTGACCCTAGAGCTTTGAGGACTAGTTTTGATAGGGGAGAAGGAAGAGAAAGTATCTGACATATATTTTCAGTGTGAGAACTCTGTTTTGAGGCAGAAAGGGTAGAGGATTGACTGTGTCCAAATGAGCCCCTAGAAACTTGGACTGGTTGGAGTTTTGATTTTTCTGAATTGATAGTTATTCTCAGCAAAAGAGATAATTGAAGTAGATAATCTCTGGCCTTTAGAAGCAGGTGCCTGGTTGGTGTGGTGGGGAGCCAGTTGTCTAAGTATGGAAGCACTCTGAATCCAAGCATTTTTCAGGTGAGCTGCTACTGCTACCATATATTTGGTGAACATCCTGGGGGCTGTGGTGAGACCAAGAGGCAGAGCTCTGAATTGGTAATGAATGGCTCCCAGCCAGAAGTATAGATACCTTCGAGAGTGCCTGGCCATTTTGATGTGATAGTATGCATCTTGAAGATTGAGCACATCCAGTCATCCTTCTGTAGGAAAGGTAGAATGAACTGAACTGTGACTATTTGGAAGTCTTTACAAACTGATTTAGATAACTGAGATCCAATATAGGTCTCAGGTTCCCTGTCTTTTTGGCACTGAAATGAACCTTGAGTAAATTCTGCATCTTGTTTGGTCTGGGTGGACCTCTTGGATAACTCTTTTGTCTAGCAGCATTTGGATCTCTTGAGCTGCTAGCTTCCTCTGACTGGGTGGAACATGGGGCAGCCTTTCTCCTTTTGTGCAAGAATTTGTAAAAAGGGAATGAAATAACCTTTGGTTATGATTCTTTGTACCCAAGTATCTTTTGTGATGGCTATCCAGGCTTTTTGGTGAAAGTATAAGTGCCCTCTGACTGCTTCCAGAGAAGGACAGTCGGGCAATAGTTCAGGAATGCTGGAAGGATCTGTCCGAGAAGGAATTTTGAGATCCTTGGTTCTGCGGACCCTTTCTATCTTATGAGCAATATCTACCACTGTAGTTATTTCCCCCTCTGCTGCTGGGGGAAAATCCCTGTGTGATTCCTGAAGAAAACTTTGAGATCTTTGGAACCACATCTTTTTCCAACCACATTGTTTAGCAGAGAAAGGTCTCTGCAGGGTAGAAAAGCAAATTTCAAAGGCAGACAATGTCTTTCCATCCTTTTCACTGCAGGAGACAGTGTCTTTAACATTTGGCCAAAACAAAGAAGAGCCATCAAAAGGAGCATTGATGAACAACATCTTGAAGGGATCCACAAAATCACATAACTGCATCCAGGTATGTCTCCTTATGGCTATGCCTGAATCAGCCACCCCAGAGGTACCTTTAGCTGCATTCAAGATTAACCTCATGGGTGCATTTGTTGTAGATTGTACAGTGGCCATCCATGAAGAGAAGGACTTCTGGTCCTCTGCAAATATGGACCCTGGGGCAGAATTAGAGAGTGTCTTTATGGGGTCTCTCTGTAATCTGATGAAATGTGCCAGGTAGTTCAGTGGTCATGCTGCAAATGTCGCTTACACATATACTCACTTCCAAACCTGTCCATTGCCCTAGACTGCCTGTTAGGGGGATGGATAGTGGAGCTTTGTTCAGCTAGCTCCTTTCTTGGTGGCTGCAGCAACAATCACAGCATCTACATGAATCCCTTTAGTCCAGTACTGTCTATTAGCAGGGACACTTAAGATTTTGTCTGGGTGCTTGAGGATTGGTTCTATGGACTCCAGTTCCTTCCATGCCCTGCAGGAGACAAGGTTCATAAGCTCATTCACAGGGGGGATAACCCAAGATGTATATGGTCCAGGTCAGAAGGCTTCCGGGAACACAGATTCCTCCTGAGAAGGGGTTTGGGAAGACCAATCACTTTTATGGTGAAGATTTTCTAGGATGTCTTCAAATGAGACGTCCTCAGGTGGAGATCTGAGGGACCCTTCCCTTCATCAAAATCTGTGTCTTCCATGAGAGATTCCTGCAGGGAATCTAAGTGCCTCATTTTGCATGATATCTTCCAAGGGCCCTCCTCAGTGAGATATTCTGATGAGGTGTAGAAGAGGCAGAGAGTTTCTGTGTGGGCTGACTGGAAGCTCATATGACTGGTTGTCCCTGGGGGCAGGATGAGCAGACTCAGACACAGGATCAGAATGGTGAACAAAGGATGGATCCCATGGTGGAAGAGCTGAGGTTACTCTCGGGTGAGAGAAAACACTTTCCACCACTTCGAAGGCAAAAGAGTCAAGAGAAGCAACAAGCCACTCAGAGCCAAAGCTCTTGAAGTAGACAATCTTGGGCCCTCCTGAACTCTCCACTCTGAAGGAAGAGTTGGAACCAAGCTGTCCAGTGCCAAAGCTCCAAGGGGAAGAGACAACTCTGAGTGCTTCAGAACTGAAGTCAACCCCTCCGATCTTACACAGATGCTTTGGCTCTGAAAACCATCATGGTCCAAGGGAGTTGAAGCTGACTGCATCAAGGGCATTGCTGGAGTGGAAGATAAAGGAATCTTTGGATCTGATGCCTTGACTCTTGGGGATCTTGGACCCAAGGGCTCTGAAAAGCCTGGCTCTAAGAAGGAGCAACAACAGGCTGAAATTGTGGTTTATGGCTCATGGATCTGATGGGAGCCCCTTTCTAGATCTGTTTGCTGAGGAAATTTCTCATCATCCTGTCCAACTCCACCTCAGACAGACTTCAGGATGACCTAATGGAGGAGGACATGCAGGGTGGTCTAGAAATCTTTTATGTGTCTCCTGTGAAAGGGAGACCTCAATCTGGGTGACACCAGTTCAGGAGAAAACCTCAGACTATGGGGCTGAAGAGATGGAGACACGGGTATCAGATCTGAAGGATTAGAATCTGAAGACACAGGAACCTTTTGGGTGGCTCCGAAAGAAGAGAAGTCTTTGGAGACCAGACAGGAGAGCATTTCCGGTGCTCCCTGGGCTCCTTAGATTTCTGCATGGGAGTTTGAGCCCCTGACATAGAGGTGCCTGAAGAAGGAACAGATGCTGGTAAAAGACCTTGCAAGACAAGTTTATTTCCCCTGTCGCTAATCACCCTAGAGTTAAAGGCCACACAGAAAGATTTGGGATAGTCCGAATGTGATGGGCCTAAGCAATAAAAACACTTCCTGTGGGCATCAGAATTGGGAATTTTATACCCATGGGAAGTGCACTTCTTAAAATCATTGGGCTTGTCAGCCATACTAGAAGAAAAACAGGATCACACAACAGCTATAAACAACAAAACTATTTAAAGACAAGAATTAGCTAGTTTGTACTACTTACTTTTTTTTTTTAATAAAGAGAGAGAGAGGAAAGAAGGGAAGGAGAACATACCAAGAATGGCAATAGTAAACTACTTCAAACTGAGGTAAAGACAAAGAGATTACCAACTATAGTAGAAATGATACCAAGAGAAAAAGCTTGGTAAAAGAGTAAGGGAGAGCTATAAAGGGAAAACTTAATAAAACTTAGAAGAATTAATAAAGTGGAACAATTTAGCAAAATATGCTTATAAATGTATTCATGCAATCCTTAGAGCTTGAGAGAATACAATCCCATCTGAACCTGAAGAGCAGCAAATGAGATCTGAGGTATTGCATTGATCAGGGGCATTCTGGGTAAGGGAGGAGCTTGGGAGTTGGATCCTAGACTCTATAGAAGATGGCCAAGTCAGATCTGAGGGTCAGATCCAAACTCACACATTGAGGAACAAATTAAATTGACAACATCAGATAAAGAAAACTAACCAGAGTTCTTTAGAGATATAAAAGATATTTTGGAAATTTTATGAAAAGCTGTATAAGGCAGAGGAGTGATAACATCAAGAAAGAGCATAAATGGAAATATTTATGGAAGACTTAATTATGCTAAGGTTAGAGATAAATGAACAATGAAAGAACATATGTATGGCTCCCAAATATGCAACAAAGTTTACAACATTTGGGATTTTTGCTTGGAAGAGTTTATATAGTTATTTGTATTCCCCAAGCAAACTCCAAATATTTTTTCTAGAGGTAGATGGAAAATGTTGGAGGTGTGATGCAGAAGAAAGAGGTGACTGGGAACATATGTTTTGGGAGTGTAATGAGTTGGAAGACTTTAAAAATTCCCTGCAGAGTACTCTATCAGAAGGTGTAACTAAGGAAATTATTTTTGAGTTGCAATATGAGATCTAAATTGCCTTAACATGATAAGGACTTGTTAAGTTCAATTCTGGTGGTTGCCAAAAAAGCAATTCCTAGAAAATGGAAATCAAAGTCTAAACTAGCTGTACTTGAAGTACTGAATATTGTAAAAGAGATAAAAAATAGAAAGTGAGGTGTATAGAAAAGGGCAGGAGCAAATTACATAGAAAAACATAGAAAAACAGAAATTATGAGAATAATACATGCAGCATAATTGGATGAAAAGGAATGAAGTTTAAGGGAAGACAGGAACTGGCCAATTTATGTAATGTTGGATTGATAATAATTATACAAAAGAATATATGTGATGTATAATGTTTGTAACTGGGAACAATTTAATACAGTTTGTTTTCTTTTGTATCAATTATTTGTTTGCCTATGTCTTAAGTGATAATTTAGTAATGGTGTTAAAAAGTTTAGAGGTATATGAGGCTCAAGAAGTAATAGTTAAGATGATGAGATAAAAATAAGGACACACAGTCTTCAGGAAAATTTCCAGGAGCAGATGGGAAGTTTAGAAGTTTGGAGGGAAGAAAATTATACAGATCTGGAAGATTTTGTTTAATAGTATTTTAAAAGGAGGGGAAGCACCAACATATTGGAAGAAAGCTGTGGCATCTGTATTACCTAAAGATGGCTCTTAACTCTACAATAAGTTCTGCATGTTTATGCCATTTATGTTGTTATTGGTGTTTTGCAAATCTGTGTTGAGGTCATAGTTTGCACCTCGCATTGTTTTGGCCACTTCAATTTAAACCATGATTATAAAGTGTCTATGTCTATAGTTGCTAGAAGGATGGCAAAAGTGTTGCCAAAATTGATAGATATGGATCAGTTTGGTTTTGCAGAGGGAATGCATACATTTCACAACATTTATACAACAATGATGATCCTGAAGGAAGGAGAATAGAAGAAAATATTGCTGTTGTTGGTGAGTCTTGATGCTAAGAAAGCATTTAACAGAGTAAGCTGGGATTTTTATGTGTAGGGCAATGGATTTCTTCTCCAGTACGTTGTGTTTGAACACAGGAACCAGGCAGGAGTATCCTTTTTCCCCTTTGTTATTTGCTTTATATTTAGAGTCACTGCCAAAGGAAATAAGGGACTCAGCAATTCAAGGATATAATATGTATGGTAATCAAGAAAAGTTGGCTTAATTTGCAGATAACATTATTTTGTACATGATAAATCCAGAAATGGACATATCAGTATTGTGGAACATTTTTAGACAAATTCAGATCTTTTCAGGATATAAAATTAATGAAGATAAAACAAAGATTATAGCTATAAATTATGTACCCATTCACAAATTCATTTAGCAATACCCGTATTTATGGGGATATGATAAGATGAAGTATTTAGGAGTTTGGATTAAAAAGGCTTCTGTTATAGCAGCTAAGGATATTTGGAAAGAGACTAAACAAAAGATAATACAAAAAATCTGAGCATCTGGAAGCTGTTATTTATGGATATGGATAGTAAAATACAAGCAGTAAAAATGCTTTTAATCCCTTTAGTTTTATATACAAGTCAGGCATATTTTTTTCAATGAGAGGAGAAGTTGAGGACAATAATAAAGAGTAGAAGAAATATATCTGGTAGGGGCAAAGTTCAAGAGTTAGGTGGGATAAGTTGATCCATCCAACAGAACAAGGTGGTTTAAGATTACCTAATTTGAATGGATATTTTACAGCTACAGTGAAGGCTCATATATTCAACACAAGCAGAAGGTTACAAATCAAATTGGAAAGGGATGATGATGATGATGATGAATCAGGGTGAAGCTCAAGAAATAAAGAGAGAGTGGGATTTTGAATGGAAATTTTAAGGAGAACAATAACAACCATACAGAGTATTATATTCATAAAGTAGCAGAAAGTATTGTAAGAACTAAGCCAACATGTGAATGGAGAAAGTAGATTTTGCCAATAGGGATGATTGCAAGCAGAATTACAGAAAATAGCCAACAGGGGAATAGAATTTACTGGAGAAAAACTGGGAAAGGAACCAAGGTAAACATTTAATCAGAGCTTACTGTGCCTGGCTTGGACACCTGTGACTAAAAGACTTATATCAGCTTTGTAGGTCCAGATGGTTTTAGAAGCATCCAAGTATTTTTTGCAGTCACTCTTACTGTCTCAGTATTAACACTTCTGTGCCACATTTATTAATTTGGTTGAATTTGTGACTATTTTTCAGCCTGCATTTGTTAAAGAAACACCATCTGTTTGTTGCTGTGCTGCTATATTGTGTAATTTGTTCTGTATTTTAAACAACAAAACTCAATGTAGAACGTACAACTGTACCAATAACAACAGTTTTATTCAGAAGCAAGCACTGATGGAGGCTCAGATCCAGGTTTTTAAATTAAGTGCTTTCATTCTTTTTAATTTCAACAAGAACTTCAGAATTAAAAACTCATCACCACACCAAGTTTTAAATATAGTGCCATTAAAATCACATAATCATTAAGGCAAATCATTTACATTTCTCCATTTCCTGAATTTCTTACAGAAACAATGTTAAAAATATATAAAAATATATACAAAATATCTACAATCCTGAAAAATCTGTATTAAAATGAGTCTCCCAACAAATAACTTTTGACATTCTTAACTTGTAAAGAACTTAAAACCTTTGTGTTTGTAAAAAAAAAAAAAAAAAAAAAAAACATTTAAAATTTACAGATTCATTCAGCCCTGGAGTTTTATCTGTACTCAACCTGACTTGCCACTGTGTCTCATGGCATTCTAATGAAATATTATGGTTCTCCGAGAAAACTTTAAGACTGACTGCATCTAGGACAAAGAATTGAAATTTCTTTAAATCTGAACAGCTTAAAGAATGCTTAGCTAACGAGTTGCTCAAATCTTTATTTCTGATCGCAAGGGTGTGTTTGTAAATCCTTCTTCAAAGTTTCTTATCATTTTGCCCATGTAGTACCCCCAGGCATGAATCACAAATGGCTAAATAGACTACACTCTACAAGTTACAGTCATATCTGCCTTTATCCCATATGGTCAAGTTCAATGCCTTGACATAAATACTCAAAGTGTTACTAATAAATCTACATTGTTTGCACTTTCTGCATTTATAAATGCCTACTATACCTCTTATACCCAATGATGTAGATGAAGAATTTTCCAAAATAGATCTCACATTATTAATACACTTATAGGTAAATGATGGACACTCTCTGAGAGCTTTAACTAAATCCATATTTCCAATAATTATCTTCCAATTGTCTTTCAATATATCTCTTATCAAAGCCATATCAACTGAAATGGGGAGTGGGAATGCCCTGCTAAACTGTGCCTTACAGGATGTGGACAACACCAGTTCATTACTACTAGGTATAGATTTCTCAGATAAATTTCTGTTTTTATTTAAGATTGGTTTAGATTTATCTAACTTTAGTACGCTCACTTCACTAATAGTTTTGGATAACCAGTGGTTATCATAATCTCCTGATTAAAAAAAAGAAGTTTTAAATGTCCCACTTCTTTAACAAAGGTTACGTCATCACTAGTGAGCTTACTGAGTCTAATAAATTGACCCTTGACCACCACTCTCTTCATATGAAGGTATGTTGGATCCTTCTGTGTAAGTACTGGTTAACAAAGGTGTCTTTTCCAAATATCTTACTCATAAATGTTTCACCTTCCTCGTCAAGGGAAACAGTAATGTCTAGGAAATTAATCATTTTACCAACTACACAAAAGGTGAATTTTAGAAACACAGTACTTTGAGACAGCTCATCAAATTAATTTTCCATCCCTCCCCACAAAATGATTAAATCTTCAATAAATCTTCTGTAAAACATGACCTTATCAAACAGGATGTAGGACTTAGGTGTACTTGCTCCCACCAAGCCATTACAAGGTTAGCAAATACAGGGGCTACTCTTGCCCCCATGGCGACTCCTGATTTTTGTTTAAAGAATTTACTCTGAAACACAAAAAAATGTTATCTACTACAGCCTCTAATAAAACACAAATGGTACTAATAAGAGTGTTGTCAAAGTCACTAAATTTAGTTAAATAACTCCTCACAAAGTCTATTCCAGTATCTTGTTGGATACTGCTATATAAAGAGACAACATCCAAAGAAATAAAAATGCACACATCGCTCTTTTCCTTGATCTCACTTAACAACTCCAGAAGGTGCCATGAGTCTCGTAAATAAAATTCTGATTTTTGTACCACTGGGTTTAACAGGTGGTCTAAAAACACAAAAATCAATTTGATTTTGCAGTGGTTGGCATCAACCACCGGTCTAAATGGTGGCTTAAATCTATTTTTATGCACTTT
This sequence comes from Protopterus annectens, assembly GCF_019279795.1. NCBI lineage: Eukaryota > Metazoa > Chordata > Ceratodontiformes > Protopteridae > Protopterus > Protopterus annectens. The sequence continues at coordinate 340,219,853 of NC_056746.1, forward strand.
AGGTATGCCGAGTAACCTGGCCATTTTGGGTTGATCCACTCTTAAAAAACTGTAGATCCTCATGATCAGTGTTCCCTTGACATAACAGATCAAACAAAATAGTGTCAATCCGTCATAAATTCTTCTAGATCTTTTCCACAAAAATGTCCTCATAATAAATGTAATCTGAGAGGAGATTGCTTATAGCCAGGTTATAATCAGCAATGTTCATAAGTACCCCCCCCCCCCCTGTCAGCCTTTATTACCTGTATGTTCTTATTGTTTGAAAGCTCTTTTAAGGCAAGTTTTCCATCCTGTGATAGGTTATGGTACTTGGATCTGTTGCCCAACTTCTTCCTAAAGTCTTCCTCACAATTATCATGGAAGACTTGTAGTGTACTGTGGAGGGCTGGGTTATAAGTGCTTCTTATAGTGAACTTATTATTTCTGTGGCTGAACTGACAGATATCCTGTAAAATGTATTGTAAATTTAGATTTCTAACATACAACTTGAAATCAATCAATACCTTGGTAGTGTTGGCAGGTTGGGTAGAAATACAGGAAAAACTCTTAGTGAAGACAAACAAATGGTGGTTATCCAAAATCATGTCACTTAAATTAGAAACTTCAGGATAATCATTTAATTCCTCTTTTTGTTTTTCCCCTTTCTCCGTGCCATGCTTCTTCCCCTTAGTCTGCTACCTTGTAGTCCTTATGGTACTGAGGGGTTTAGGATAAAAGGGGCTGGTGATAGCAATGGAGGTTGATGAAAACTAACTTTGTCTGCAGCAGCACAAGGCTAATTCTCTAATCATCTATTAGCATCAGCATTCTCCTTGTCATTTGTCCGAGCAACATTTACTGGATGATTTTTAGTGGTATTTTGAAAAACAGCTTTGTTTTCATTAATTATGTAAGCTGTTCTTGATTCATATGCTGCCAAATCCCCATGTAGTTTACTTCATTTCCTGTTAATGACAGTGGAAATGAGCCTGAAGACTTTCACTGTGATACCACAATATAAACTATTCAACTGTGAAAAACAACTGTATTTCTTAATCTTTTCATCCAGTCCACCAATCTCTCCCTCCAAACTGTGGACTTTCAGCTTGTAATCCTCCACTAAAAATTTAATGACAGAGACCTCAGTGTCATTATATAATTTGCCTAACTCACTGTGAAGTTTATCATCAGCTTTAGTCCCATTCGGGATCTTAAAAATTCTGAGTCCCAATGGTGCCCGCTCTACTCGAATGCATTCCTGTAAATACAGGATTTTGTGTTTTAAACTTGGAAATAAGGTTCTCCAAGCAAAAACAATGTTTACACAACTCAGTCTCATTAAAGTTTGAAGTACCATTATAAAAATTAACTTCAGAGGTGTTTTGATCAAATGGTAATGTCCCTATAAATGATTTGTCTATGTTACTGATTAACTCAGCAAGAATGGAGTCCATACTTTTGGAGCCAGCTGTTTGCTTGCTCTCCTCTCTTCTGTTAGGCACTAAAGGATTGTCCAAACCAAACTCTCGATGTGGAATCTTATTCCATGATGTCCTGGGCGAAGTATTAGGCTGGCTTTTAGATTTCATTCCTTCCAGGAGACCACAGACTTCTGACACAGTGGTCATCAATCTCTGTGTCAACACTACTAAATTCTTGGGGACCAGGTATGTGGATAAATCCAAATTCCCATCCTGTGAGGAAAGCTCCCCGAAAAATGCTTGTTGACCACAACAAACAAAAAACACCAAACAACAAAATACAGTGTAGAACAGTGCAACAACTGAACCAGTAACAGTTCTACTCAGCACTGATGGAGGCTCGGATGCAGGTTTTTAAATTAGCTGCTTTAGCTCTTTTTAATTTTAATAAGAACTTCAGAATTAAAAACTTACCACATTAAAACTTGTTTAAAAAAGCTGTTGCCTTAATTTAATAGTACATTGCATAGACTAGATTAATATCTGTTGATCTGCTGAATCTAGACTGTATGGTTACACTTGAGCATTATTCCAGCCATCTTACATGAAAGGTGCCCTGCCTGTACCCTTGTGGCAGAAGTGTGTAGTTTGAGCATCATCTGAGTTGGAGATTACTGGAGGAAAGCACATTGTGTGCTTTCCCATTGGTAGTTTAGCTTAAAACTGTTTAATTTTGCCTGTATTTAAGCCTTGTGCTTGCACGGGTTTGCCCTCTTTTAACCGGAGCTGCTCAACATTTTGTGACTTTTGCCAGAGGTCTGGAGAGATTCTACTGAAATCCAAAGCATCTACTGCTAAAGCCAAATAAATAGGCACCTTGTGAGTTTCCCTTGCACTTTCCTGACTGTATTTTATCATTTTGATGATTTTTACTGCATTTTTCTGCATTTAAAAAAGCAGTTTTGTTGCTTTAAGTAGCTTGTACATAGCATAGACTAGATTTACATCTGCTGCATCTAGACTGTATTGTTACACTTCAGCACTATTCCCGCCATCTCACATTAGGAGGGCCCTGTCTGCACTCTTGTGGCAGAAGTGTGCAGTCTGAGCCTTATCTGAGTTGGGGATTACTGGAGAAAAGCTCATTGTGTGCTTTCCCATTGGTATTTTAGCTTAAAAGTGTTTAATTTCACCTGTATTTTAGCCTTCTATTTGTGAGTAGCTCACACAACTAAACGGAGTTCAATGGTGCCCTATATAGACACAAACACGTTGAAAGACAGTTTTCTACTAGACATATGTTAGTGAACCCTCCCAAGCTTCCATGCTTCATTGTGGGAAACTCAGTTGTGCACCGAGAATCATTGCCATAGGTTTCACCCCTAGCCTTCAATAGAATAAGCCCCTTTGTTAATCCTAGAGCAAAATCTGGTGAAACTAGCCCACTCCCCAGTAGTAGTTATGGTAAAAACCTGCCATATTGGATGGTCAGTTTCCAGTCATTTCTCCAGCCAGCCTGATTGATGTGGGCATCCTGAGGCAATGTAGCAATTGCCTCATGTATACTGACAACCACATGCTCCTAAAACAAATACAACATGTGAGAGATGTAATTACACTATGAATTTGGAATCAATTCTCTGACATAGCAGCAAACCGGATATCAAACAGGTTGTTAGCACACACACATCACCTCTCACAAAAAACAAGGTCCCAACACATAAACCCACATACATGGGAGGTAGTCAATAGAAGCCTACCAAAAGATGAGAGACTTTCCAAGAGCAAACCACTTGCATACACTACAAAACAAATAGAATCTGCTACACATAACAACATACACACCAGTGTCTCAGCAAATAAGCCGGTAAGGCATAACACCTCAAAACCAAATGTCCTGGTCATAGACGACTCCATAGTGAGACACACAGATGTCCCCCTCACTAGGGTGGACAAGGAGAAGGTCATGGTCACTGCCTGTCATGTGCCAGGATCCATCAAATCACGCATGCACCCAAGTCACTCAACAACAATTACCGTTATGGCTGTGTCATAGTACATGTTGGGATGAATGATGTGAGACGTACCTCTCTGGACTATATGAAGAGAGACATGACTGAAATCCCAGATTATGTGTCCCAGGCAGATATGCCCTAGCCCTAAGCAACATTCTACCTTTACCCGGGATGATGCCACAATATACACAAAAAAATGATTGAATTCAACAATCGGCTTAACTTCTGGTATCAATCCCAACGGGATCCAGGATCTGTCACCCTGGGAAGACATGGTTGACAATCCACACTGCTTTGCCAGAGATGGTCTTCACCTGTTTCCTATAGGCTTTCAGATACTGGCAAAGGTGCTTACCTCCCCCATAGTGCCTTTTTTTAGGCAATGTCAAAACAACAAAATTTCCAATGTAAAAAAAATCCACTCGAGACAAACTCAAGGTTATGCTGCATAATACTAGGAGCTGAAACAGGAAACTGCTTTCCCTGGAAGCACTCCTTACCTTGGAAGATGCTGATGTCTGTGCAGTCACTGACAGGCTGCAGACAGCACTCCAGGCGTGGAAGGCTACAATGCCTTCCACATGTTCAGCCCACAAACTGAGTGAGAAAGAACCAAAAGTGGAGGTGTATCCAGATTCATTAAAGCCAAATACACTTCAAGACTGGTTAAACAATATGACTCTCTCTTGAGCCACTCCAGGTTCAACTAACTATAGGTAAAGCACCCTATCACATCATTGCTAGCCACACATCTCCCACCATGAACCAAGAAAAGCACACCACCTACCTGGACTTAGTAGATTCACTCACTATACAGCAAGACACTTTGGTCTTGGGTGATTTCAACTATCCTTCCATCGGATGGGCAACATACACAAGCACATAAGGAAGAAACTTATGTATAAGAACAAGAGGGAAGCTTGTTTTTATAAGCATTCTTTAGCTACAGAGGTTCATAGGTTCATAGGTAGGTACTAGGCTATCGGCCCATGGGCCTACATAAGCCTAGCCAGCAAGGTTCCATAGCTTACGCCACCCATTAAAGTTATTTTCCTGTGCCACTGTCCAGCAGAGACACAGAAGTGATCCCCGGGGTGTATTTCCTATTTCCCATCCACTCATCAAGATTTTTCTTGAAGAGTGCTAATGAAGAACTTTGCTTGACATAGATGGGTAGCTTGTTCCAGAGTATAGGAAGTCTCTGGGACAGGAATCTATCCCTCCAGTGTGTCCTGTTTATTTTGGTGACAAGGTTTAGGTCCCTAGAGTGTGTAGCTTGGAGGGATTGGGATTTCTTTAGGTGTAGCATGTCCAACAGCTCTGGGTTTGACATAGCTTTATATGTTAGGCAGAGATCACCTTGGAGTAGGTGATATGCTACGGAGTAAAGCTGGAGTTTTTTTGAGGCGGTCAGTGTAGCGCATTTGTTTGAGGCCAGTAATCCTCTTTGTGAGGTACTTCTGTGGCCTTTCCAGCTGCTGCAGATGTCTTGTGAGTTACATTCCAAAAGGGGCGTTGTACTCTATAATGGGTCTAATGAGTGACGAGTAGAGGGGAACAATTACCTCTTTTTTCCTGGATGAGAACCCTTTTATGATGAGGTGTGCCACATAGAAGGACTTCCTGACTACTGTGGCTATGTGACTATCAAAGGAGAGATTACTGTCCACCTGGGTCCCAAGGTCTCTTATCATGCATTCGGTTTTAAGTAGATTGCTGCCTTTGTGGTAGTTCATGGGTACAGAGTTTTTACCAAAGGGGATGACACTGCACTTTTTGGCATTGAGCTTGAGGCCATTGCTCTGACACCAGGCATCTGTCTCAGTGAGGCCCTTCTGTAGGATGCCACATCATTTGGGGACTTGACTATGGCTCCTAGTTTGCAGTCATCTGCAAACTTCGTTAGCCAGAGGCCTTCTGTGTTAGCCTGTACTTCAGAGAAGTAGATACCAAACAGGAGAGGTCCCAGGATGGAACCCTGTGGTACTTCACTTGTCACTGCTTTGCGGTCAGATTTGGAGTCTGCAACCTTTACAGTGTGGGTTCTGTCAGTGAGCCAGTTGGCAACCCACCTTGTGACGTAGGGATTTTTACCTAGTTTAGTGAGTTTAGCTATAATTCCAGAATGCCCAACTTGAAGGACACCACAAACAAGCGAAACACAAGGTTCCCGAGTCCAAGAAAGTACTGCTCCCAAATGAAACCTTAACGCAAAAGTTTTATTTTCATACACAAACAGCGTTTTCACTACACTCAATAGGTAGCTTCATCAGAGGTTGAAAAAAAGCGCGAAAACGGCGCTTTTTAAATACTATGCCCCCTTGCAAATGAGGCTCTGCCTCCACATATTTTTTACATATATCAATTAATACATAAAGTAAAAACTTAAAGTCAGTGTAATAGCAAGTGAGCACAGTATAAACACAAAAAAATCACTTGTAAGCAGTAGCATACAAATCAAGGAAGCAGATAGACCTATAAAAAGTCTTAAACCACATGTAGTAAATTTTAAAACAATTGTTCAGTTCAATGTAAAAAATAAAATGTACATGTTCAATTTGTTATTAAATCTATCTACTTTAAATACAATTAAATATAATACCTTCAAATAGAAAGTTGTATATACATAAGTAGAAGGCAAATGTAACATACTGATAAAAAGCCTTTTAAATCCATATAAAATAAAATTGTAACCGATATATAAAAAAGCTTATAACAAGAAAACAAACACCATAGTGTTTACATAGGCTAAAACATTAATCGTAAGAGTGGGCAAAAGATGCCCTGTTTCGTCTTACCATTCCACAATACAGACATTAACTAAAGAGCCTTTTACCAAAAGAGCATAAGTGGGAGTCCACCAGGGCATCACCTCATATAAGACTTAAGTTTCAGAAAAGGGGCTATATTGCAACTATCATTCAAGCCAGGTGCATTAAAAGCATCCAGTTTGAGCTGCCATAGTAGCTCTCGAGTTTCCAATAAAATAGAAGTGGGGCCACCTCTAACAGAAGCTGGTAAATGGTCAATCCCCAATTATAGTTGCAATATAGCCCCTTTTCTGAAACTTAAGTCTTATATGAGGTGATGCCCTGGTGGACTCCCACTTATGCTCTTTTGGTAAAAGGCTCTTTAGTTAATGTCTGTATTGTGGAATGGTAAGACGAAACAGGGCATCTTTTGCCCACTCTTACGATTAATGTTTTAGCCTATGTAAACACTATGGTGTTTGTTTTCTTGTTATAAGCTTTTTTATATATCGGTTACAATTTTATTTTATATGGATTTAAAAGGCTTTTTATCAGTATGTTACATTTGCCTTCTACTTATGTATATACAACTTTCTATTTGAAGGTATTATATTTAATTGTATTTAAAGTAGATAGATTTAATAACAAATTGAACATGTACATTTTATTTTTTACATTGAACTGAACAATTGTTTTAAAATTTACTACATGTGGTTTAAGACTTTTTATAGGTCTATCTGCTTCCTTGATTTGTATGCTACTGCTTACAAGTGATTTTTTTGTGTTTATACTGTGCTCACTTGCTATTACACTGACTTTAAGTTTTTACTTTATGTATTAATTGATATATGTAAAAAATATGTGGAGGCAGAGCCTCATTTGCAAGGGGGCGTAGTATTTAAAAAGCGCCGTTTTCGCGCTTTTTTCAACCTCTGATGAAGCTACCTATTGAGTGTAGTGAAAACGCTGTTTGTATATGAAAATAAAACTTTTGCGTTAAGGTTTCATTTGGGAGCAGTACTTTCTTGGACTCGGGAACCTTGTGTTTCGCCTATAATTCCAGAATGGGAGATGGTGTCGAAAGCCTTGGCGAGGTCAAGATAGGCTGTGTGAACCACCTTACCCTCATCCACGGCTTTGGTGAGTGCTTCAGAATCTAAAAGGGAATGTCCAACTATGTGCTGAACTTATAGTGGATGGTACCTGTCATACTGAACCTGAGGAAATTGCCAAACTGCTAGCTAACAGATTTGATGCAAACTTCACCCCCTGTCCCCACCAGCCATACCCCAAAGCACACCTGACACCAGTTCTCTACCTAGCATCTCCAAAGAGCAAATCATATCAGCTCTCCAAGGACAAAAACAACTTCTATGGGACCAGATAACACAGGCTGCTTACTAAACAATCTAAAACAAAACCTAGTGGAACCACTTGGCACTCTCTTTAACCTCAGCCTGTGCACTGGCTTTGTTCCAGCAGAGTGAAGAGCAGCAACAGTAATCCCCTTGCACAAAGGGGATCCATCAACCAACCCTGGAAACTATAGACCCATAAACCTAACCAGCTGTATCTGCAAGGCCATGGAAAGAATCATCATGGACCTTACCAACAAGGATATAGGTGACCTTCAAACTCATGACCCAGACCCAGTTTGGCTTTATTAAGGTTAGATCCTGCTTAATGAACTTGGTGGGCATCTTTGAGATTGTCACCAAGCCCTGGATGAAGGCAAAACAGTACATACTGCCTATCTTGCTTAGCCAAGGGTTTTGACACAATCTCCCACTCAGGTATCATTGAGAAACTCTCCCAGCTGGGGATTAACCCATGTGTCACTAGATGGATAGCTAACTGCCTCACCCACAGAATGCATACTGTCAAAACTGAGAATTCCACCTCTACCAGTAGACCAATTATCAGTGCATACCACAAAGATCTGTGCTGGGCCCTCTACTGTTTGGAATCTATTTCTCAGGTCTAGGTGAAGGTAGATGGTCTTTGCCTTACCAAGTTTGCTGATGACTGCAAACTGGGTGAAATCACTGAGTCACAAAACAATGCTAACATATTACAAAAGGGGCTAACACAGACAAAAGACTGGTGCCAAAGCCATGGACTAAAACTAAATGCAAAAAAGTGCAATATTATTCCCTTTGGCAAAGAGGAAGTCCCTGCAAATTACAGTATTGACAGCACCCCCCCAAGCTCAAACCCAGTGGTGTGAGATTTGGGAACACAGGTTGATAGCAATCTAAACTTCAATCACTATGTGTCCACAGCTGTAAGGAAATCCTTCTACATTGTGCATCTCATACATAAGAGCATTGCATCCAAGGCTAAGGATGTTACAACTCATCTGTACTGGACCCTTATCAGACCACTAAAAGAGTACAGTGCTCCCTTTTGCATGTACCTCACCAGATACCTGCAGCAGCTGGAGAGACCAGATAGAAAGACTGAAAGCCATGTCACTGTACTCTGTATCCTACTGGCTGCGGAGAGACAAATTGTGCCTGGCCTACAGAGCAGTCTCTGACCCTGCCCAAATGAAAATGCTATACATCTGCAAATCAAATGGAACAAGAGTCACTCACTCCAGGGATCTCAGCCTAGCCTGTGGCATTAACAGAACATGCTGAAGAGACAGCTATATCTCCCAGAGATTGCCAGTCCTCTGGAATAAACTCCCAATTCATCTGAAGCAGAGCTGCTCAATAACCCTATTCAAGAGCAATCTAGACAATTGGATGGGAGGCCATAAATTCACGCCAGGGGTGGCACCTATGTCACTCATGGACAGGGGCAGTCAGAGCTGATCATAGACTTGCTCTGTGAATAATGACCATCTAACCAAGGTCAGTTAGGAAACACAGCTATAACATGGCTAGGCTTGTAAAGACCCTAGTGTCATTAGCCTAGTAACCTTATATGAACCTATGAGTCTATAAATAACTAGACAGGGGAAGGTAATGGAGTGTGATGATGCCAGAAAGACATTTGGACTGCAGACTAGAGACTGCCTTCCCTAACAGGGATTGCTACCACAGTATCGGCAAAGAAAACGGGATAGGGGAATCCTAGCACTGGTAGAGTTTTTATCTGAATTTAGAATAGAAGCTGCTGTTAAAAATGGGATAATCAGTGGGGCATATATTGCAAATAACTATAAGAGCCAATTACAAGAGGTTAGAAAAGATTGGAAAGAGAGATAGGAAAGGCAATTTACAAAGGAACAATGGAAGGTTGTATGTATGGCTTCTAAGTATGCAACAAAGTCTAGGAGATTTAGAATTTTTGCTTGGAAGTGTTTACATAGGTCCTTTTATAACCCAAGCTGACTATGAAGAATGTTTCTTCTGGTAGACAGCAAATGTTGGAAGTGCTACTGGGAAGAAAGAGGTAACAGGGAACATGTATTTTGGGGGTCTAATGTTAGTAATCCATGGTGGTGCAGTGTTAGCACTGTCGCCTCACAGCAAGAGGTTCTCCCGTTCGATTCTCAGCTGGAGTGCGGGGAGTGCCTTCTGTGTGGAGTCTGCATGTCCTCCCAATGATTGGGTGGGCGTTCGAAAGACGTGTAAATGGGCGTGCCTTTGTTGAAGTTTGGACGTCGAGCTGGCACCTCAGCGTTCATGAAAATCTGCTGCCAATAATTAGCAGACCGGAGTTCCGCTGTGGCGACCCCTAACCAGGAAAAACCGAAAGACAAACAATGAGTTGGCAGATTTTAAAACATTTCCTACAAAGTACTCTATCAGAAATACTAGGTGAGCAAATGACTGTAACTAAGAAAAAGCTTCTTTTGAGCTGGGACATAGGATCTGAGTTGCCTAGACATAGTAATACCTCATTAAGTTTAATTCTGTAGGCTGCCAAAAAATCAATTACTAGACGATGTAAACCAAAGTCTAAACCAACTGCATTTGAAATACTGAATATTATAAAAGAGATAAAAGAACTGAAAGAGTAATCTTTAGAAAAGGGGAGAAGCAAATTAGATAGAAATAAATGGAAACTGGGAACAAAACATTCAGAATATTCAGGGGAAGAGGAAGAGTGAGGTTTAAGGAAAGGTGGAAATTGAGCACGTTATGGAATACTAGACTGATAATAGTTACAAAGAAAGAAAAGATATGTGATGTATAATGTATGTACAAGGAATATGTTTTTCTTTTCTGTTAATGTGTGTTTGCCTAAGTCTTAAGTGATAATGTAATGAAGGTTTATTTAAAAAAAAAAAGAATTGAACAAATGATCAGAAGTTTTGAAATGTTTTGTTCTGTCAAGATTATACTTGTCATCTCTGAATATTCAAGGTATGGGGTATCCTTTCTCCTTCATTTTTAGGATCTAGAAATAAGACAGGTAGATGAATAACTTTGCTTAAGTTAAACTCAGACACCACTTAAGGTATAAATGAAAGATTAGTTATTAAGGAAATCCTATGTTTGTGGAAAATAAGATGAGGTTGGCCCACCCACCATAAGAGCTTGCAACTCTGATACTCTTCTTGCAGAGGTCAGAGCAATTAGTAATGCTGTTTTCCACGTTACAGACCACAAGTCAGCCCAATGAGCTGGTTTAAATGGACACAAAATTAAGATCCTAAAGAATAGGCACATCTTGTCTATTGGTATACAAAACTCCTTTCAAAAACAGTTTCTGATGAGACTACATTGAAAGTGGTGAATCGTGGGCAGAAATGCTGAAATCAGAAACTAATGAACCTTGACTGATGAGTAAGCAAGACAAGCCATTGGAAAGTAACTCAAATAATGTATAATCAGAGAAATACTAGCTCTGAATGGGTGCTGGTTACTTTCTGGCCACCAAGTAGAAAACCTTTTCCATTTACTAATATACAATTTTCTAGTAGCAGATTTTCTTGCCTCCATTAATACCCACTGCATGTCCTCAGGAAAAAAAAAGTACCTAAAAGGTAGTAAAATTCTGTCATCCAGGCAGACAGGTGTAGTTGTTTGTAATCAGAATATATCAACACCCCTGGCCTTGTGTGAGTAAATACAGTCTATGAGGAAGCTTGTGGTAATCGCCCCTAGCCGTTTCCAAAAGAAGGGAGAACCGCTATTGTCTGGGCCATAAGGAAGTCACCACAATTATCTTTGGGAAGCCCTTCTGAATCTTCATAATGACTATGGATATTAGAAGAAAGGGTGAAAAAGCATAAAAGAACATTCTTGTCTAAGGAAAAGAAAAAAAAAAAGAAAAGAAATCTGTCTTCCTGGCCTTCTTGCATGGAGAATTTTGCCAACTGATTGTTGTGAGAGGAGGCAAAAAGACCTATTTGAGGTACTCCCTGCAGTTGGATCAAATCTTGGAAGACCCTATGATTCAATTTCCATTAGTGAGGGTCTGTTTTGGTCCTGCTCTGCTTGTCTGCTGCACAAGTTTTCTTTGTCCGAATTTAAGATGGCTGTAGAGTGAGACTGTGCTGTAAAACTTCATCCCATGCTAACATGGTTAGTCTACATAGGGGTAAGATGTGGTTCCCCATTGCTTGTTTATGTACCGCAACACTATAGTCCCGGGGACTATAGATAATTGAGAGAGTTGATAACATCTATAAGAGCTAAAATCTCTTATGTTTTTGTGTTTTGGTCCCATAGACACTGCTTCACAAAGTCTGAGTTGTCTCTTGTGAATGACTATGCTGTAGCAGAATAGGAGACCTAGATTCTGAGAAATTTGGTGTTTCCATCACAAAATCTCTGTTTTCACCAACCCAAAAACTGGAAACTGAATTTCAGGGGATATTAGCGCTGTAAATTTTTCAGGTACCATTTGGATTTTTCTCATATGGAATCTTGATTCATGAGAATCACATATGACATGAGACCCAGAGATGGAAGTCTGAATGGAAAAGCACAGGAGTAGATCTAAATATAGATCTTTTTTTCCTGTGGAAGGAAAGCTCTTTGAACTGAGTTGTCCATGAGACACTCCATGAAAATATTCATGTGAGAAGGAAGCAGACCAGACATCTGTATGTTCTCTTGTAGCAGATCCCTCACCTAGGCAAGATATTTCTGACACTTTGGAAAATACTCTGCAAAGACAAGCAAGTTGTATAAATAAAGAAAAAGATGAATAAATTGCAGTCTGCCATAGGCTATCACAGGAGATATAAACTTTGTGAATACCCTTGGAGCAGTAGATAGAGCAGCTGGTAATGCAGAGAACTGATACTGTGATCCAGGCACATAAAGTCTTAAGAAACACCTGAAATCCAGATCTATAGGAATTGATGATAAGCATATTTTAAATCTTAAGTTCACTAGGAAACTCAAATGGTGAATGGGGTAACAAGTTGTGAAGTGAAAGGATTTTGAACTTGAGCACTACCACAAACAGGTTCAGAGTGGAAAGATACAGAACTAGTCTGCAAGAATCCTCCTCCTCAGTTAGGGGATGAGTTTTATTAAAGATGTTTCTGGTGCCAAAGAAAGAAGATTCTTGCATACATTCTGCAAGAATCTTATTTCTTTGGCACCAGAAACATCTTTAATAAAACACATCCCCTAACTGAGGAGGAGGGACAGCTTCTTTCACCCACTAAGTAAGCAAATGTGAATGGCAGGCAGGAAAGAAAGAAAGAGTTTGGTCTTGCAGGTGAGGAGGAATCCCTGGACAAGGTGAGAAAGACTCCCACTCTGATCTGTCACCTTGATGGATTACTCTCAGAACTCACATGTCTATGACTATATGTGTCAAAGAGAGAGACAAATGGAGGTAGAGACTTTCTGTAAGGATTAATGGCTGCCAGGATGGAAAGGGAGAAGGAAGTCCTTTATAGAGTCATTCAGACTTATTAGACTGTCCTTTGTTTAGGGGGGGTGTTCCTACTAGTGGCATTCTCTGCCCTTTCTACCAGGACCAATAAGAGTGGCTCTTCCCTTGCCCACTAAGGGCACTCCAACAGCTGCAGAGGATGTGTCTAACTTCTAGTCCATGTTGGCTGTATAGACTACACCAGCAAGGGCCAATGAAAAAGATGAGTGGTCCTTGGAACCAGTTTATGCCACAGTAGATTCACTCACCTACAGCTGAGGCACTTTAGCAGACTGCTGTAATGGCAAAGGCCAGTTAACAATCTTTATATAGCTGGAAGAAAGAAAAAATGAGTAACTGGTAAGTTGTTAAATGGTTGTGCCAAAAAAATTGCCTGATTCCTTGGGAAGCCTGGCAGCAATATTGTGTAAAATAGATAAGTTGTAAAAAAGTGACTTTGTCTCTGTTAAAATATAGAAGAAATCAGTTTAAATACTTACTATACACACAAACGTAAAATGACACAACTTTTACCACATAAAAAGTATTTTAAATGAAAGTTATGTATTCACCATAAATAGGCATCTGTGTTTTCCATTTTCATTCGTCCTCAACAAATGGTTTATGGATCCAATCCTTGGCTCTGACTCACCCACATACTTTAGCCTTTGGATCCAACTCTCAAGCTCCTCCCACTACCCATAATACCCTAGTCCATCCTCAATACCACAGATTGAGTTTGCTGCCATAAGATCCCCCCATAAATTAGTTAAAGAAAGGGATAACTCAAAGAATAGGGCTAAAATCCAGAACTATTAGTTCCAATAAGAAATCCTATAGGTTCCTCCAGAAGATTACAGGAAAGGGGGTGGATGGGATGTAGCTGAGGAAGAATGAAAATGGACAACACAGATGCCAGGTTATGGTGAGTACAAAATTTCCATATCTGATGTTGTCCTTTTCATTCTTCTTCAAAGAGTGGGACAGAGTCCCCAGCTACGTGAATCTTGCATGGCCTCATGGAAGGATATTCCCAAGAACTGCTGAACCAGAGGCAGCTTTGCTTCTGGAAATTAAGTTCACTTTGTAATGAGTAACAAAGGTATGAGCATTGAACCATGTGGCTGCTACACAAATATAATCAATGGAAGTTCTTGACCAAATGCAGATGAAGTAGTCATGGATCTAGTTGAATGGGTTCTAGGCGGTGTTGATAGAGAAATCCCCTATTGTGAATAAAGCCAAGAAATACAATTAGTAATCCATTTAGCCAAATCAACTTTAGATACTGGATAACCCAGTTGATTTTTTGAGAAAGATATAAACAGCTGGTCTGATTTTCTTATTTCTTAAGTTCTGTGTAGATAAGAACATAATTGTCTGTGCACATCTAGGAGACATAGCATGTGTTCTCCTTTGTTTGAAAAATTTGGAAAGAAAACAGGTAAATGAATGGATTGATTAATATTAGATTCAGAAGCCACTTTAAGTAAAAAAAGATGGGTTTGTCCATAAAGTTACCCTGTCTTTATGGAAAATAATGTACAGAGTTTTTGAAGAAAGAGCCTGGAGTTCAGAAATCCTTTCTGCATAAGTAATTGCTACTAAGAAGGCTGTTTTCCGTGACAGGAATTTTAAATAATTTTTTTGCTAAAGGTTCAAAAGGTTTCTGAATTAGACCTTGTAGCACCACAGTCAAGTCTCATGAAGGTGAAGAATCTTTTACTGAGGGTCTAAGGAGAAAAATGCTTTTCAAGAAAGCTTTATACAACTTGAAAGAGGCCAAAAATGTATTTATCTCCTGTATGAAAATTTGATCTGGCTGCCCGCTGTAGTTTAATCATAGAAAAACTAGCCCCTTCTGTGATGAGAGCAGCCAGAAAATCAAGAACAGCAGAGATAAGGGTAGTAAAGGGGTCAACATTATTTCTTAATGCCTAAAGGGAAGAGCTTTTCAATTTGGTCTAGTAAACCTTCTTGCTGGAGTCTTTTTCTGAGGATAACAGAATGGGACACACTGGGAAAGAAAGCCTGGGTTGTCTGGTTTTTATTGGAATTGGAGAAACCATGCAGTTAGATTGAGGGCTGGGATATTGGAATGATTCATCCCTGCGCGATGAGAGGAGATCTGGAGTTGGGTCCAGTATCCAGGCAGGATAGAGAAGATGAGCTCAAATGAAGGGGTACCACATCTGGCCAGACCAGTAGGGGCCAATGAACATGACTGAGCTCTTTGACTGAATTGCTTTCTGCAGGAATTTGAGGATCAACATATGTGGGGGATAAGGGTAAAGGAAACTGGATGGCCAAAAATGAGCTAGATTGAGAGAGTTGAGGGCATTTATAGTGCCAATATCTTTTTTTATGTTTATGTGTTTTGGTCTGTTTTTTCTGTTCCATTGACCCTACACTTGTATGCCCAAAGGCACTGCTCCCCAGTTTGAGGTGTCTGTTGTGGTAGAATGTGCTTGTTGCAGGAAGGGAAAGGATTCTGATAAATTTGATGTCTATTCCAAAAATCTCCATTTTTGCAAACCTGAAACTGGAATCTGGAATGTTGAAGTTTGGACCATATAGATATCTGAAACCATTTGATTTTTTCATGCAGAGTCTTCCAAGAGGGATCATGAGAATCATAGAAGCCATGAGACTCAGTATCACAAGAAAATCCCTGGCTGAGACAGTAGTCTGAATGGAAAAGATCAGGAATAGCTCTAGATAACAGATCTATTTTTTCCAGTGGAAGAAACGCTCTTTGAAATGAAGTTTCCAGGAGACATCCCAAGAGAACAATTCTGTGAGAAGGAGTCAAACAAGATTTTTGCAGTTCTTCTGGAACTCCTGTCTTTGAAGGAGATCTCTCACCCAAGTGAGAGATTCCTAACACTTTTAGAAAGGCTCAGCAAAGATAAGCAAGTCATCTAAAAAAGGAAAAATATGAATACCTTGCAGTCTGCATTAGGCAAGACACTCTGTGAATACACTTGGAGCACTGGATAACCCAAAGAGTAATACAGAAAACTGAAAGTATAATCCAGGCACAGAAAAACCTTAAGAAACATCTGAAATCTGAATGTGATGATAAGCATCCTTTAATTCTAGAGTTACAAAGAGACTTAAAAGGAGAATCAGAGGTTAACAGGTTCTGAATGGATAGCATTTTGAACTTTGAGGCTAATAAACTCTTCTCAAAAAGACAGATCTAAGACTGGTCCCCAAGATGCTTCTTTCTTTGGCACCAGAAACATTGCTGAATAAAAACTTACCCTATCAGATAAAGATGGGCAGTTTCTATTACCCTCCACCCACAAGTCATCAGATGCTGAATGACAGGAGGGAAGAAAGAAGTAAAGAAGTTTGATTTCTTGTATAAGGAGGAATCCCCTGAAAAGGAGGGAGGCATTTCCACTGCCATCTGTATCACTGATGCATCACTGTCTGAAGACATTTACCTGAGATTATCTGTTGTCAAAGACAGAATTGAAGAGACAGATTTGGGTTAATATTTAAAAGCTTGCCAAGTGTGGATGGGGCAGGGGAAGCCTCTGCAAATAGTGATTCAGACTTGCTGGACTATTCTTGTTTCTGAGGGGGTCCTCATTTCTTTTTGGAGCCTCTTTGTCATTGTTTTTGAATGTCTGCTTGCTAGCAGCTTGCTGTGTCTGCATTTTTTTTTGCTTTTTATAAAAGGGAACAGAGGCAGGTGTAAAACCTTTAACAATTTTGGAGAAGGAAGGCAGAAAAATCTGAGTAACCACATGAATCAGTTTCCCTCTCTCATAATACTTTATCAGGACCTCACCAGCAGAGGTCCAAAAACAGCTTCTCTATCTAAAGGCAAAATCAAAATTTCACCTTTAAAGCCCTCAGGTACATTTTGTGCACATAACCAAGCAAGTCTTCTAATATCAAGTCGAATAGCAGAAGCTCTGGAGGCAGCATCAACTGAATCATTGGCACACTTCAGAGAGTGTTTGGTCACTTGAAACATGGCAGCAATAAGAGTATTCATATGAGATTTTTCCTCCAAAGAAGGAAAAGTGGCTATAATATTCCTCATATTCTCAAATGAAGCAAGCAACATTTTTGACACGTGAGCTTGACAAATAAGAATCTGAAAATAAGTATAACAGAAGTGTACATTTTCCCCAAATCCATCAAAGGCTTCCCTATCTTTATCAGAGGGGGAGGGATTAACATCTACCAAATGTTTAGCTGCAGCAGAAATCACTGCAGGGTCAGATCTGGGATTGGAAAATAAACTTTTGTAAGACTGGGGGATCTTTATACAATCTATATGCTTTCTTAGGGGCAGCAGGCTGGCTGCCAGAAAAGTTGCAGACAATAATAAAAACATTTTCCATTGTTGGATGTACAGAAGGAACAAGTGTGGGTTGAGGGAAATTCTATTTGTAATAAATCAACATTTTTTAAAGGATACTGGAATACCATTATGTTTCCACTGAAAGAATTGGTTAATTCTGGAAATTGTTTCAGAAAAAGAAAATTCTTCTAAGGGACTATCAAAGCAAACACTCTCATTAAAATCATTCATCTGAGGAGAGAAAGAAATTGTTCCCTCAAAATCACTTCTCTGTTCATTATACTGGGAATCTTTAGAATGTGAAGACATCGCTTTTTTTAGTCAAACCAAAATGACAAGGGTTAAGAACATGAATAAAGCCCTGTAAATTGTTCCTGTCTAAAGTAACAAAGAAAGTCATGCCTGTGTAAAGTAACAAAGATAGAGAAAAATAAATGTTTAACTTTCTGCTTCTTTTTAACAGAAATTTCCACAGAAGTAGATCGAATTCTGTCAAGCACACCACGCTAGGGGACAGGCATCTGCCTAGGCAGACAGGAAGCATTCCCTGATCCTCGCTCTAAGACCAGCAAAAGTATTTCTCCTTTTCCCAACAAAGGCAATCTAACATTCATAGACGATGTGTCTAACTCCCAGCCCACCATAACTGAGGGGACTACACCAGAGAGAGCAAAGGTTGAGGTTGAATGGATTGAAGAACCAGAAATGGCCAAAGCAGAGTCACCCATCTGTTGCTAAGGCAAATTTGTACCCTGCTGAAGGGGCAAGGGCTGTCTGTAAACTTTCTTCTTTTTGTGGCTGGAATAAGGAAGAACTGAGGAACCAGGAATTTGTTCCATGGTGAGGCCAAAAATGAAGCCTGATGCCTGGGTAAGACCAAGAACAACAGTTGATAAAAATGGCGAGTAACAAAAATGTAGTATTTTGCCCCCCAAAAAAACACAGTGAAAACCACAACATACACTTACCCAGTCCCCCAAAAGTAATTTACCTACCCTTTTAAACTGAAAAACAAAGCAAAAAATCAGTTTTAACAACTTTAGTTGCACTTCACTGTTAAACTGAAAGAAAGTCACATGACAGTATAATAAAACACTATTTTCTAGTTTAAAATAAATAATTTCACATAAAATGTTATGTTTCTATTGAAATGTAAAAATGTGGAAGTTTTTTCATCTGAAGGGAACTTATCTGCCCAGCAATGGAAAAATGCTAGCCAATTATTGATCCTTGAAAGTCTGCTAAAGAAGCACTCTTCAACAACAGGGAAGCTCTGAAGGGACAGGTGGCCTATCGATTGATTTTCTTCAGCTCTGCTTGAGTTGTCAATGGTTTGAGCATGTAGAAGGTGCCATTATGGTCTGGAATCTGGCAAACTGTTATATCCTGTGCAGGATATAACTCCATATATCTAAGGCTACTGCAGCAGTGACTCAATTATGAACATCCACTAATGCCCTGGCCAAAGAGGAGTCACCACCATAATTTTTGGAGAGTCCTTCTGGACCTTTAGAAGAACTCTGGTAATCAGTGGAAAGGGTGGAAAGGCATACAGGAACTTTCACATCCATGCGAATGAGAAAGTATTTGTCTTCCAGACTTGACTACAAGGAATCCTGGAGTAGGATTTCTTTAGTTGTCTGTTCTGAGAGGAGGCAAATAGATCTAATAGAGGTATTCCCCATAGTTTGATCAATTATAGAAAGCCCTAGGATGAAGTTTCTATGCATGTGGAGGTCTATCCTGATCCTGATGGACTTGTCTGCTGTAAGGTTTTACTCTGACAGATTGTATGAAGCTTGCTACCTCCCAGGCTATCAAAGCCAGTCTGCAAAGAATGTAGGATCTGGTACCCCCTTGTTTGTGTATGCACCATATCCTTTTGGTATTGTCTATGTACACTTGCAGAGGTCCTGTGGGCTAGAGATGTTTCAAAGCCTTCAAAGCATTGATGATTGCCAACATCTCTCTCATATTTGTGTGTTTCTGTCTGTCCACTGAGTCCCACAGAGCTTACACGTTTACCCCTTTTGAAACTGCTCCCTATGCCAGGTCTGAAGCATCTGTAGTGACTGACTGGAAGGGTTGGAAGAGAGAATGGAAGACCTGTATTGAAAGCTATGTGGTCTATCCAGTTCCTTCTTTACAAAATCTAGAAATGGAATATGAACAGTCAAATGATGCAGATGCTGATTCCAGACAGATCTAAGGTACCATTGTATTTACCTCATATGTTGTCTGGCAAAGGGTAACATGATTATCATCAATTTATCATTGATGCCATGTACCCTAGAATCTGAAAAAATGTCTTTGTAGAGTTTTGGCCTTGGCTGGTAAAACTCAGGAAAAACTGTTGAAACATATCCATTTTGTCTGAGGAAGGAAAAGCTCTTCCCAATGCCAAATCTAACCGACATGTCAAGAAAATCATTCAGTGAGACAGGATGATACATCTGTAAATTTGATTTGAAACACCAGACCGAGTAGAAGGTCCTGGACAGTTGATAAAGACTCTTGATAGCTGGAAAAAGGAGTCTGAAAAGGTAAGACAATCATCCAAATATAGAAAGATATGAATACCTTGGAGGCTGCAATAAGCAATGAATAGAGCTAGGCATTTTTCTGAATACCCCTGGTGCAGTGGAGAATCCATATGGTAAAACAGAGAACTGATAATATCAGCCAGACACAGTAATTCTTAAGAAATGCATGAACTGCTTGGGTATAGGAATGTAATGATAGGCATCCTTTAGGTCCAGCTTTACCATGAAAGCTATATGAGAAATCAAAGATACAAGATTCTGAAGTGATAACATCTTGAACTTTGGGATAATGACAGAAAAGTTTAAAGCGGAAAGATGTTGCACTTGCTTCCAAGATCCTTCTGGTTTGGGAACCAGAAATATTTTCAAATAATGACCCTTGCCTAGGAGATTGACAGGTACTGGTTCTATTATTCCCTGAAAAAGCAGGATGTAATGAATTGGAGGAAAAAGAGTAATTTTGTTCCTCCGGCAAGATGGAATCCTTTGAAAGGGAGAAAGGGATTCTATTACCAAGAATACCACCTTTGAATTATATTCAGAACCCAGCTGACTGAGAGTATTGGATGCTGTAAGGGTAGATGATGTCTTGGGGGCATAGTATGTTTGAAACTGTTGTTTAAAGGCTCACAGTGTGGTGTAGTAGATAAGTTTAAGAAAAAAAGTACCTTCATTCCTAATAATTATCCCATTTTGGATGCTTTTTATGTAGTATGTGAAGATGAATTAAGACAATTATATTATGATGTTATCATGGGGAGGTTGAAAGTGAAAAAGTACAATACTTCCTATGCAGAGTTTTTAGCCTGTAAGCAATTGTGTAATAACAAAGATATTATCATCAAACAAGCTGATAAAGGCAGAGCTACTGTTATTTTTGATAAAAATGAATATAATGATTTAATGAAACATTTCTTGAATGATAAGCATACTTTTAAAGAAGTTACTTTTGATGAAGTGAGAAAGATTATTTGTGAAATAAACATGGTTGTTTATGATATGCAAATACAGGGTGACATCACACTTGAACTGTTTAATTATTTTTCTGTACGAACTCCTGTGATTCCAGTCATATATGGAATACCGAAATTGCATAAATCGCTGACCACCCCACCGATGAGACCAATAGTCTCAGGAAGAGGGTGGTCAACTGAACCTTTGTCCATTTTTGTTCATGAAAATCTGAGTAAATATCTATCTCTCTGTCCTAGTTATATTAAAGATACCAATGACTTTTTGAAAAAGCTTTATATATGGTATGAAAATAACAGACAGAGAATTTATAATGGTAACTTTGGATATAGGTTCCCTATTCACTGTAATGCCAAACGAATATGGTGTGAATGCAATTCATGAATTCCTATGTTTTAATGCAAAAATGATGGGGAAAGATGTGGAAACATTGTGTAGTATAATAGAAGTAGTTTTGGAAAAAAAATGTTTTTGTTTAATAAACAACCATATCTACAAATGTCTGGTGTTGCCATGGGTACTCCCATGGCTAACACTTATGCTAACATAGTTTTAAGTCAATGGGAAAAACATTATGTTATGTGTGAAAATAATCAGTTTAGAAAGAATATTCTTTTCTATCAACGTTTTGTTGATAAGTGTTTTGTATTGGAGATGAACAGCAATTAAAACATTTTGTCCAATACTTAAATGATACTACAGATTTTCTTAAGTTCACTATGAATTATTCTTGGAACAGGATATCCTTCTTTGATGTTGAAATTTATAAAGATTCTGAAAATAAACTAGAAACGTGCACATAGAAAGAATATACATGTAAATAAATATACACATGCGAGAAGTATGCATGCAGGGCATGTATTTAGAGGCATTGTAAAAAGCCAGTTATTAAGAATTAGTAAGCTAAATACAGACTATAGGAAATGTGAGGAACAAATGGAAATTCTCTGTGGAGAGTTTCAAAATAGGGGATATGACATGGCAAATGTCACAAAAATAAGAAATAATATATTGGAGAATAGAACTATGCAAGCATCTCCATACTATAGTAGTTATTCAACCCCTAAGGATAGTGAAGAGAGTTTATCCCCTATATTGAGATATGTTACTACATACAATTGCATGACAAAACATGTAGAAGCAATAATTAAAAAGAACTGGTGAATTTTGATGATTCAACCAGAATTAGGCACATGATTAGGTAATAATCCTCAATTTGCATATAGAAATATGAATAATCTAAAAAGGAAATTATGTTTCAAAGATTTTGAGGTGAATTTAGTTAATCCTACATAATGTAGGAACAGTTCCTTGTTATAATTGTGCTTGCTGCTCAAACATTTGTGATAAAAAATATTTTGAACATCCAATAAGTAGATTAAGATATGAAATAAAATGTTTAGCAACCTGTAAAACTGTAATGGTTGTATATTTAGCTACATGCACACAATGTCAGGGATTCTATGTTGGAAAATGCTCAAGATGCTTGAAAGATCGCATTCTCCCTTAACAACATCTGTCTCTTAGGCACTCTGGTCCTAGCATCCCAAACCTCTTCCTTGGCAAGTGAACCTGCTTCTTCCCCAAAAGTGGCTTAACCTTGTCCACACTAAGGGGATCCCTACAGCTGCGTAGTACGTGGCTAATCCCCGGTCTTTGGAGGATTGGAAGACTAAACCAACTGACAGAGAGAAGAGGGTTAAGGCTGTGAGCTGTAGTTCCTGTGGTACAGGATTCAATTCCCTCAGCCCTCATTTGTCTACTGTGTGATCTTGAGCAAGTAACTTAACCAGACTTTCCTCCCAGGTTGCCCCTGAAAAGGGACTGTATGTACAATGGGTCTACCTGGTTAACAAATCAGTATTATTAACAAATGGGTATTATTAAGAGGAGCAGGGGAACAAGATGGATTGTCTGAGAAACAACTATTGGCCAAAGCAGTCACACACCTACAACTGAGGTAAGCTAGGAGCTAGACATACCCTTGAAGACTCCTCAAAAAGTTGAAAGAACTGCAGAGATCGACTGCTGACCCATTGGTAAGCTGGGAAAGAGGTCTGGATAATGGGTAATGAAGCCTGGAGGAGTTATAGAGAACACCAGAGAACAAGTGATTCTGAGGCAAATAAATCACTGAGACCCTCACAAGCATAATATTCTGTCCCCTTGTCCACAAATTAAATGAAAATCATAGTTTATTGTCAAAAAGTAAACATTTTCCTCACAAAAAGTGACAGCATAACTCCATTGTCCCAGTGCTAATGCAACCAAAGTTACATTGATTCTTAGTAAAATTAATAATTTTGACAAGAAACATACATTTTTTAGTCAGAAAATTACTGAAATTAGAAATCTTTTCCCAACAGGGACTTAGCTGTTCAGCTGTAGATGGATCACTAGCTGTCTGATAGAACCATAGGGCCCTCAGATGAAGAACTCACTTTAGCAGCAAAAAGCTCAATTTAATTGGAACTATCTTTTATAGAGAGTGGCTTGAACACTCCTAGCAGTTGGAGTGCATGGAAGATTCCCAAAGCTTTGGAAAGCTGGCCACTGCAAGTGGGTAATTCCCAAATAGCTTTACTGCAGTGGTGATCTGTGTGTGAGCACCTTGAGTTTTTAAAGTTACTTATGGCAGCAGTTGTCATGGCTGTAGTTATAGAAGGGACTTCTTCCCTTGCCTCTGTAGCACTGTTTATATATTTCTTTGTTTATTATGAAGATTGCACAGAATTTGTCTTGAAAGCAAATTTGCTCTGTCCTGCAGCTGCAGGAAAAAAAATGTTCAAACTTCACAGTGAGCAATGCCAACTATGCAACATGGATAATGGGTCAATAACCACAGCCATAAGTAAAATTAAAAGCTCAGGTTTCATAAGACCAGAAAGCAAATGCCCATGTAAAACAAATGCTTTGAAGGCTATTTTTTTTCTCCATATCTGAAGCACACTTTGCCTCAAATGATAGAGCTAACCTTTAATGTTCTTGGCTGTCCCTGTAGGCTAACGGATACTATTAGGAATTCCATCTGTGGTAATATAGATGGGAATAAATACTGTGTCAAAAAAAAATATTGTGTAGCACCTTTGTGTGCCAGTTATCTTAT
The DNA here is from genome assembly GCF_019279795.1 of Protopterus annectens. Classification (NCBI taxonomy): domain Eukaryota; kingdom Metazoa; phylum Chordata; order Ceratodontiformes; family Protopteridae; genus Protopterus; species Protopterus annectens. The sequence goes on from NC_056746.1 coordinate 340,243,758, forward strand.
GCATATTAGGGTTCTATATTGTGGCATAATAAAAAAGGAAAGAAGTTGATTAATGCTACTGTTAATCTTATGAGATTCATTAATTCAGTATTGGATTTATTTTTGTTTTCAAGTTTTCACAAACCTGTCTTTTGTTCTGCATAAGGAGAATGGCCAGAATGTTATGGATCCTCCACCACACATGGATGCATTTACATTTATTCTTTTTATATTTATTATTTGCTAGCCATTTAAGAAGACTGATGCTTTCAGACTCCAACAACAGTTTGGGTCACAAGGCATATCACAGCTAACATAGAATAAAAACTGAAGAAATGTAGAAACCACCACGAAGATGAAAAATTTAAAAGGAATTTATTATTAATTAGAAAGAACAAGCGCTTTCACGCAATATAAATTGCGCTTCCTCAGGTTACAAACTACAAAGCCAAATGAACATCTTTATACAAGATGCATTACCTTTCAATTAAATCATTAAGACAGTCATTAATTAAGCAATCAAAATGCTTGTTGGTATGAAGTAAAAATTCACAGTTGACATCACAAACAAGCTAACACATTTAAACATTAACAACCTTATCATTATTCAAAAACACATCAAATACAAAATTGTAGATGCAAATGATGTTAATAATCATTAGATAAATATCTTGGCATAAACCAAAAAAGGCATAAAGATAAGGATATTCATGCCGTAATCATCTAAATATTTGGTGAAACTTTCAGTGTGCGCTTACAGGAAGCTATGCCCATATTCAGAAAATCTAATGCTAAAACTTAATTCTCTAATAAGCGTAATCAAACAATTAAGGTCTGAAGGCCAATGACTCAAAAAGTCATATATCAGGAAGTGTTGCCCATAAAAGGCTAAAAATGCGGCCAAAACACTTATATAAAATCACCATAGAAAGGTAATAACAACAAATATACAAATGTAAAACCATTTTCAATTAGCTCAATAATGCTTATCCAATGTGTCACAAATATAAAAAGTAAGCATACAAAAGACGCAAAAAATATAAAAAGATACGTGAGTAAAACTAACAATATGCATCAAACAAGGAATTTCAAATGTTCAGAATTTGAGCGGTAGCGACACAAATATAATACTATGAATTTGATCTGTATTAAATAAAACTAAAAACTCTCATTGATGATCGATAAACATATGGTACCTTATTATAATAATAATAATAATAGTGTTACAGAAAATGTATATTAAATGATTCTATTATTATTATTCCATCTTATTCTAATTCATTATTTATATTTCATTCTGATATTTAAATATTAAAAATACACTTCTATCATAATATCATATGCCAAATTCCGCTATGGTAAGCACACAAGCTAGTGGCTAACATACATAAAAATAATATGCCAAGAAGATGCTAATTTTTATATTTTTGATTATATTTTATTTCTAAAAATAAAAAATATATACTTCCGGCATATAAATTGCGCTACATTAAGCGCACCAACCAATAGCTAATTAGACATAAATTTGATATAAAATGAAAGGGCATAAAGCGTCGTTCCAAGAATTAATTTATATTGAACATATCAAAAACATATCAAAACATTTTATCATGTCTAGGCAGAAAAATATATCCAAGAATATTCACTATAGACAATGCTCACTCTGATTAAAATGTATACAAACCCATATAGGATTTATGTATTTGAGGTAATGGGACTGTGAAGTTATTCAAAAAGCCAGTTACAAAGCAGCAGAAAGGCTCTGTGACTATAATAATATAAATAATTGACAATTACAGAAAAATTCGCAATGAGCAAAATCACCAGAGAATACAGATATAAGAAGAACTCTACAACAATAAAATGAAAGCAGTGGCTACACTATACATAATGACAGAGCAATATTATAATAATAATGCTAATAGTGACTAAATAACCAGATGTTCATAGTATAGGACATGGAAGTATGAAAATGTATAGTATAATACAATGCCATATAAGCAATGCCAACTATGCAACATGGATAATGGGTCAATAACCACAGCCATAAGTAAAATTAAAAGCTCAGGTTTCATAAGACCAGAAAGCAAATGCCCATGTAAAACAAATGCTTTGAAGGCTATTTTTTTTCTCCATATCTGAAGCACACTTTGCCTCAAATGATAGAGCTAACCTTTAATGTTCTTGGCTGTCCCTGTAGGCTAACGGATACTATTAGGAATTCCATCTGTGGTAATATAGATGGGAATAAATACTGTGTCAAAAAAAAATATTGTGTAGCACCTTTGTGTGCCAGTTATCTTATGCATATTAGGGTTCTATATTGTGGCATAATAAAAAAGGAAAGAAGTTGATTAATGCTACTGTTAATCTTATGAGATTCATTAATTCAGTATTGGATTTATTTTTGTTTTCAAGTTTTCACAAACCTGTCTTTTGTTCTGCATAAGGAGAATGGCCAGAATGTTATGGATCCTCCACCACACATGGATGCATTTACATTTATTCTTTTTATATTTATTATTTGCTAGCCATTTAAGAAGACTGATGCTTTCAGACTCCAACAACAGTTTGGGTCACAAGGCATATCACAGCTAACATAGAATGCAATACACAGAAGCAAAAAAACAGAGTTTTGAGAAGGGGAGAATGAATTTAAAGTAGGGTATATATTAGCTAGGGACTGTTGCTAGACAAATTATATAAGAATGAAAGTATTACAGGGAAGGGGTAATGTATAGATAATGCAAAAAGAAAGAAAAAATAAATTAGCACAATACATTAATGATTTCTTGAGCTTGTGTAGGTATACAGATAATTATTTATTTGGAGTACAGTAGCCTAAAACTAGTGGTAAAAATAACAAGGAATACTGATCCCAGGCATGGTATATTATATAAGATGTAGCAAATACAAGGTTAGTTATGATGAAGATTACTGTAAGAACAAGCAGCATGTGATGAAGAGGTGGATGGAAGTGGTTATAACATAGGACCATGGCGCAGTGAGAGAATGTTAGTTTTGGATAGCAAAAATGGAAGGCAAAGGAAATTTGACATGAGCGTTAACTCCAGAATGGGCTTTAACCAATGGCCTGACAGCAGGTGAAAAAAATATGGGTAAAAGTGTTTGGGTTTGGAGCTTTGACAGATGGACTAAGTTGGGAAACAGGAGTCAAATGATAAAGGACAGAGTAAAGAGAAAATATGTGGTATGTAATGCATCTTCAAAGATGTATATAACACCATAAGTACTCAGAAATGGATCAGAATACGTAAGGGCATTAAATAGAGTATGGTACAGATGGTGGAACAACATGAGGATTTAATAAGACAGTGATGTTTGTCCCTGTGGAGGTAAGAAGGCACAGGTTAGCTCTAAGCAGGTTTGGGACTTTTATTTCAGAGAAAGTACCTAAATTAAGCATCAAGCTTCAGTAGCAGATGTAAGTTTGTAATATGGCACTGCATTAGAGTTTTGACAGAGGGATAATTAATTTAAGACTAGGGTAAATATTAACTAGGGACTGTTGCTAGACAAGAGCATGAGAAGTGTCTGATATGCGATACAGAAAAGATTAGATTGAAGAGTGAACCCCTGCACAGTGTTTATGTCAGCTAATCAACTGGAAAATGTAATGCCACAGTCCTGTGCAGCTGAGAACATGTATGTAAACCTGAGAATCCTCTTTTGTACTGTCTGTAGGCCATTAGCATTACATGAAGAGGAGGGCAAATACAATAAAGTGAAACCATACTGCAAATTAGTAACATCACATATTTGTGTAATGAAGATCTTGGTTTTGAGGCTCACAAACCTACTGGCATTTAGTAACTTTTCTGTTTCTTTTGTGTAGTTTTATATGGATAGACAGAGAGAGATAAGGCATCAGGCCATAAACATTTACTGAACAGATCTGTTTTAGTTTTGGCTATGGCAATTTCAATGATGTGTCAGTTTAATGGTATCATCAGTACTAGTGGCAATATGCCTAAAATCATGGATTTGGTTTTGTCAAAGGTTATTTCCAGATATTTAGATAAATGAACCACTTCAACATTTATAAGAGGTTATTGTAGAGAAGGCAATTTGCTAGGTCGGCTAAGCAGAGAAGTTAAGACAAGTTAGGAAGATCTTGGGAAAGGGGAATTTACAAAGACAGAAAGCAAAAGAGGTCATGAGACTATCCTTTAATGAAAATTTGAAGTATAGGAACAGGGAGAGGAATTTTTTATTGATGTTTACTGCACATCACTCGATAGAAAATTAAAAAAATCTTCATTAATCCTATACTGTATATCTTCTTTAGGAGATATGAGTACTTCATTAAGTTGGAAGTCTTCCTCAGATCTATAAATAGTACAGCAAGTAAATTTCCCACCATCTTTTCCTGGGTAGAAAGTTTCATTCAGAGCATGGACAGTTGTTGTGGTACTGAAACCCTCTCAAAAAACATGTTATTTCTGTTACATGTTGCCACCGGTGTCAAAATACTCATAGGATATAATAGTTTCCAAGATCATGTAGGGGGTTAAGAGAATGGTGATGGCATGTAGATGACATCAAGAAAAATGTTAGAAGCACAAATCCCAGTAGTCAATTATCTTTTGATCACACTGTGCATCACTCTTGCTGAAAGCAGAATACTGCTCAAGGATATGTTCATACCTGCCTCAGAAAAGTGACAGGTGAGAGCCAGGTTTAGAGTAGAAGTAAGAGTGTAGAAAACTAAGTCATATCAAATTTTATCAAGTTCTGGATTTTAGCAATGAATAGCAGCAGAATGTCTACCTGGGAAGTTTGTCAATATATCTGTAAATACTAATGCAGAATATTTTGTTTTGAGTGGAAAGGAAGGCAGTCAGCTGTTGTGTGCTGAGAAAGGGAGGTATCACTGTTTGAAGGGGCTGTTTTTCAGGGGAAAAAAACAAGTCTGAAGGACTCAACTATGGCTGCTTTGTTACACATGAGGATATCACTAGTTTTGATCTGAAGTGGTTTTGGCCTTTGACATTTCTTATGAGATGATCTATTGTCTCTCCAGAACTGTTTTTAGTTGTTAGTGTATAGAGAGTTTCCAATTAAATTGTAAGATTGTGAGAGCTTTGAAATGTATTATTTTCTAAGAAGTAAAACACAGAGGAACAGCAGAGCAGTGACTGCTCAGATGGTGTGGAGCCAGTCCAGTGCAGACTGATATGTTGCCATTCAGTCCTGACTGATATATTGCTGGACAAGAGGTTTGAGCTGATGTGTTTGCTGATTAGCTCATTAAAGTACGCCATAAGTAGGTGATGTGCTCATCTAGTAAGTTTAGATTCTCATATCCTAGAAGGGATTGCAGTTGCTTAGCCCCTGAAAAATGTTACTGTCCAGGATATTTAGTGCAAATGATGTGTTGATGGAGGGAGGGATGTTAATTCAAATAACAGATTTTTTTGTGCAGACTTGTTAATCATTTTTACCCCTAGTCATTTTGGTCTAATGTCATTTAAGGTTTGTGGACTCTGTAAGAAAGCAATGAAAATACTTGCAACGAATAACATGACTTTTATTGATATCACTTACTCAGCACACATCTTAGCCAACAGCAATGAAAATGCTTCACTTAGTGCAAGTCAGTGAATGTCTTTTCCGACTTCTCTTCATAGACTTAATAAAGTATAATAACTGAGACATTATTTTCTGAAATACATAAGGCTGATGAATTCTTCCTGCAAAATATTTCTAATAGCAGATTTTTCACCCCCACCCATATGTGGAAGGTATGTCTTCACATACCCTGACTTATAATCCTATCCAAGTTACACCAACACAGACAGTGGACATACTTTAGTTTCAGTGTATTCTGAGTGTTCATAGTCTCAATGTCCTGTCACTATACTTGGCATTCTACAAACTGCTAAGGGGTGACCTGTGTCTGGCATACAAGGCATCTGCCAACCCATTACTGATAGATTTACTGCACATCAGCAAGTCAAATGGCATCAGAAATACTTGATCTAGGGATCTAAACCTCTTTTGCAACATCAAGAAAATAGTTTGGAGGGACAGGTATATCTTGTAGAGGATACTACTGCTGTGGAACAGACTCCCCATCCACATAAAACAAAGCTCATCCCTGTCCATATTCAAGTACAATTTACATCTCTGGATGGGAAACAGAAAATTTACCCAGGACTTCCTCTTGTACTACTAATGGACAGAGGCAGCTCCTAAATGCTTTATCCCATGCATGGATCCCTTCAGAGTATCTACAATATAATCCCATTTATTTTCATTAGGGGTAACATATAATTATCGACCATGGGATGAGCAAAGCCAATCTATAACCAAATGGGATAAGGTTATTTTGTGCACAAAAAGGGAAAATGGCTAGGCTTAAAATGGCCTGCAAGGGCAATTAGCCTGGTATTTACCTATAAACCTATGAGTGAGAAATGTGCTACAAGTACAACAAATATTCTTCTTGCTTACACTGCACAAACGCTTTAATAGTAGGCTGCTTTATATTTGTCAGTCAGTCAAGGAAGTGCTAGGCATAGTGAAAAACTGGAATATATTACCAGTATAGAATACAGCTCATAAAATTAAAAACAGGGGAAATTATTATGCACGTTTACATCGCAATGAACTATTATAAAATCTAAAAATATAATGTTTTTGTGGGATTACATATTTACTATGAGTTAAAAACACATAAAGCTTGATTCTCACTGCAGTGTTTCTGATACCACTGGACTTCTAAATGTGTCGTAGGCCTAACAGAACAGGGTCTGCTGAGGTTCTACATATGAGGCAGAAATTGCTTCTCAGTAGCCAGTACAATAATAAGAAGAGAGACAAGGCTTTGAGGTGGTCAGCATACTTTTTAAGATTTATGTTCTTTTTTTTAACAAAAAACATCTTTATTAAATTATCACATTTGATAAAAGCAATCATACATTTATATAAATTAAACCACATTGACATAATTTTAGTTGCAAACATTATACATCACAAATCATATTGACATAATTTTATTTGCAAACATTAGACATCACTTTAATCTAGCCAGTCATTATCAGTCAAACATTACATAGCTCATTCAAATCCTGCCTTCTTTTAAACCTTGTTCCTCCTCTGCATGTAGTGTTCCCACAATTCCCATTTTTTCTATGTAATTTGATCCTACCCTTTTCTAAGGATCTCAATTCCAGTTGTGTTATCCCTGTTACTATATTCACTACTTCTAGTAAAGTTTGTTTAGACTTTGATTTCCATTTTCTAGTAATTGCTTTTCGTCAGCCACCATAATTAGACTCGGCAAGGCCTTACTATGTCTAGGCAATTCCAATTCTGTATCATAGCTCAAAAAATCATTTCCTTAGTTACACCAATTTGCTCACCCAATATTTCTGACAGAGTAGTCTGCAGGGAATCTTTAAAGTTTGCCAACTCATTGCACTCCCAGAAAATATGTTCCCAATTACTTCTTTCTTCCCCATTACATTGCCAACATTTGCTGTCTACCAGAGGAAAAATTCTTTGGGGTATAAAAATGCCTATGCAAACACTTACAAGCAAAGATCTTAAATCTTCTAGACTTTGTTGCATAATTAGGAGGCATAGATATATCCCCCCACTATTTGTGAATTTTAATGATTTATGTCCTAGATTTCTTTAGTGAGGAAGTACTGCAGATATTCCAGCTGTGACAAGTACTTGGTTACATATGTACTGAAAGGGGCATTATACTCGATGAGCAGCCTAATGAGGGCAAGTACAGAAGAACCATTATGTCCCTTGATCTGGATGCTATACTCTTCATTATAAGCTGTGCAATTAAAAAGGATTTCCTTTCAATAGTAGATATGTGCTGATCAAAGGCAGTTCATTGTCAGCATATGTTCCCAGATCTCTAACTACAGGATCAATTTTCGGGGGCAGGTGGGGGTGTTGTCATTGTGATCATTGCAAAGGAAGTCATGCTTGCCAAAGGATACAATTATACATTTTTTGGCTTTTAGTATCAGTCCATGGCTTTATAGGGATAGGTTCATAGGGGATTACAGAGTGAACTTTCCTAGGCAACTTTTTAAGTCTTGCCATGCTTTCCCAAATGTATCTGTTACGATTTTATACCCCATGCATTTACAGGCTGCCTCCGTTCATAAGAGGTATAGGTGCCAGACCAAGGGTAAATTTCTGATTCCCAATCCACTGGTCTAAGTTACACTTTTATTTGAATTGATATTTGTTTACTGCGAAAATCTGATTGCAATATTATCCCAGTTTCAGAAAAGCTCCACATTCACATAATAGGGTTACAGTTAAGTAAACATCTGATGTTGTTAATCTTCTTCCCATTCATCACTGATGGGTTCGGTTCCAAGCTCTTGGAACCGAGTCGGCCTAATACCAAGCTCACTTACACCAAAAACTCTCGAGCTAAGCTGCTACCCACAATGCCCTTCTCTCAGCTACCTCAGATCTCATTTGCCGCACAGCCATATAGTGGCATTTCACCAAGCTCTCCAGCTGTCATATTTTATAAATATCTGTGTATTTATTTAACCTTTTTCTAAACTAACTCGTTTTCTACCCTCTTTATCTATCTAGCTCTACCCTTTGGGTATTTCTTATACCTTCATTGGTATACCCTCTCCTACTCTTGTGATATCGTTTGATACCATCGTTGGTATCTTCTTTTTCTTCTTTTCTGCTTCTTTTTTCACTTTCTTAGCAGTACTTTGTTTGTTTTGTGTGTATGGATATGTCTGAGAAAAAAGGAACTTCAGGGTTTAAACACTGCACTTCCTGAAATGGCAAACTCCTTAACAGTGACTCGCACGCGATTGTGTGTATTGTCTGGGGGTTTCTCACCTCTCTGTGAAACCTCCTTGCCAGATTTGCCTAAGTTTTAGTCAACGGACACTAAACGAGAGAAAAAAATAAACTGATTTTGAAAGGCCTGTTAGTCTCCTCTTTCTCAGAGGCCCTTTCTGTGTTGGAGGTCTCAACCCCTCCAGTGAAGGACAAAAAACATCCCCATTCAGATCCCTCTTCACCGGCTGGTGATAAGGGCAAGTCCCATAAACACAAGGCCCACAAGTCTTCAACCAAACACAAGATTGCTTCATTGGTACCAACTACTGCTGTTGCTTCTGTTCCAAGCTCAGCTCCAGTTGCTTCTTTATCCAGTGTCATAGATATTACAGAAACTTCGATGTTGGCGCAGCCTTCAGCACCGACCTCTATGGCACCAGTCCTATCTACAGTGACGACTACGGCTCTGACCTTACCGCACCAAAGGCGGTTCCGACAATCCCTTTGGAACCGATAATAACCTCGACTCTGAGTACCTTCTCTGCACCGAGTCCCTTCTCGACACAGTTGATTCCTCTATTGCCTGTCTCCAAGTTAGAGACTACTGTGCCGACAACTCAAACACCACGACCCGGTACTCCCATTCATTGGACCCGTTCTTAGACCAGATTTATAGCCCTTTTCTGGACCAGCCTGATTCCCCTTCAGGAGTGTCTACAAGGTCCACCAGGAGTCTTTCCGAATTCGATGTGGTGCACCTGCTGGACCAGCTGTTGACAGCCAGAGGATTAACAAACATTCCTAAGACTCATCCCACTTCGAGTTTTGGGTCTACTACTCCTAGGACTCCCACTTATACTCCTCCCTCGGATCCGTCAGTTCTGAGGCCCATAGCTCTGACATCCTTGGTGGGAACCCATTCCTCGGCACCTACAGTGACCCTCACTGAGGCTTCGAGGCCACCCCTTTGGATTTTGGTTCCATCGGAACCATCCCTTCCTCAGTCTCATGGTTGTGGGTGGAGCCCTTGGTTCTGAGCACGGTTCCAAGTTTTTTATCGGTTCCATCCTTGGATCCGGGGGCAACTCCTTCCATGATCTTGCTTGAGGCTCCATCCCCAGGAGCGAGTCTGATGGAGCAAGGTGTGACCCCAGTTTCAAGATTGTCCTACTCGGTCCTAGGCTCCCATTCCTCTTCGGGCGGGCCTGCTTTCCAGGTGATGGAGAGGATGCTTGCTTCTGGAAGTGCTCCTCCTATGTCAGATCTTCCCCCTGCTCCCACTGAGCTACAGCTACCATGGGCCACCTCCCCAGGACACTGAGAGCAGAAGCCTCAAGAAACCCCAGTTTAGGGTATTCTTCCTTCTGAGTCTTCTTCAGACATCCTCACTGAAGAACCTCCTCGGAAGAAGGTGTGTAAGAGGAAACACCTTGACTCTCAGGAGGAGTCTGTCACAGAGGATACGGACAACAATGATGGAGAGGGATCCTCAAGGTCACCCCCAAGGAGACATCCTGGAAATATTGAAACAGAGGGGTAGCTGGAAGCCCTCTAACCCTTCCTCGGAGTCCGTCTTCCTGCAAGCTTTCCACTCTTGGCCTTCTACTACTTGTGTGACGCCACCTGCTGATGAGTTAGTCCAGCTCGCCATGCAGTGTGAGTGGAAGAACCCTGATTCTACTGAGGCCATTCCCCGAAGACCAGACAAGATTTTTTCCCCACCAGAGGAGCATCCCCACTGGTCTAGAGGCTTGCCAGTAGACACTATGGTGGTGGCAGCGGCCACTAAAAAGGACCTTGCGGAGGAAAGTCCTACTGTTCACCCACCCAACAGAGAGTCCTGGGCTGTGGGGGTCTATATTAGATCACCGAGTGCTTAAAAAAGCGAATGGTGATTAATCGACCCTATGTAAGTGAAAAATTACAGTTTCGAACTGTCAGAACAACGATTTTCTAGGGATAAAAATCGCTGTTCCAACAAAAAAAAACATACTTTAAACATTACATTAGGTGGGGGGCTGTGCCCCCACACTCCCCTACTTAAATTTACCAACTCTGAGACCGCACTACAGTGCCAAAAACAGCAAAGTAACGAGGCGCCCAAGCAAATTCTTTCCCAGGGAAAGAATTCCCTTAAAAGCTGCTTCAATATTTTGCCGTTTCAGGTTTTTGAGTTTGACCAAGATGCATTTGAAAGAATGTGTCTTCGGTCTAATAGGGAACCAGCTGTGGACAGACTAGGGAAGCGAGTTTTTGCTTCAGCAACCTTTGCAGTCAGGTCTGAACTACTCAGCACATTTCACGAGGCTCCAAAGTGATCTGATTTCCGAACTTTCTGGAGCCCTCGCGGGTCAAGTTTCTGACGGGGCACGAGACAAGGTTGCCTCTCAACTTGCCACTCTTGAGTCTATCTCCAACTTGTCCATGAGGTTGCTCTCCCACACAACCAAAGGGGCAGCTAGAGCTGCGGGTGCAAGCATAGTCATGAGGCATCATGCCTGGATGTGTATATGTGACCTCGCAGACTCCTTCAATTCCTCCTTTTTGAATGCCCCTATTGAACCATCTTCCTTGTTTGGTTCTAAAGTAAAGGATACACTGGCCAGGTGTAAGCAGGACAGAAAGACCTTGTCTGCCATTGGCCTACATTTTTCCAAGCACCAATGTTCTTTTTCCAGGAACCAGAGGAGTGGGAAAATATGGCACAAAAATATCAAGGTCCTTTCCACAATGCACGTGGTGAGGATTACCCCAGAGGAAGAGGGGGTTCCAATGGTGGAAGACACCCCTTTAGGGGCAGAGGGGGGTCCCCAAAATCATGACTCCAGGGATTCTTTCTCCGGATGATCTTATCAACGCTCCTGAAACATTGCCCGATTGCTTTCCTCTGGAAGCAGTCGGGGCTCGTTTTTCTCTGCATCAATCTGCCTGGCACTCTATTACAAAAGATCGCTGGGTGCATAGAATAATCTCCAGAGGCTATTACATTCCTCTAACATCACGTCCAAAACCTACAAAACACCTTCCCAATGTTCCACCTTGTCAAAGGGAAGAAGCAGCTTCAGAAATACGAAAGCTGTGTCAAAAAAGAGACATCCAACCAGTTCCCCCAGACCAATGAGGATCCGTTTTTTACTTAAGATTCTTTTTGGTGCCAAAAAAGACCGGGGACTGGAGACCCATTTTGGATCTCAGCCATCTAAACAAGTCAGTGGTTCAAACCAAATTCTGCATGGTCACTATTCAATCCATTCTCCCTTTTTAACAGGAGGATGTTTGGATGTGCTCGATAGACCTCCGGGGTGCGTATTACCACATCAAAATGGTCAAACACTCCAGGAGTCTCCTTCGCTTCCAGCTAGGAGCCAGTCATTACCAGTTCAGAGCCCTGCCATTCGGTCTCTCGACAGCCCCCAGAGTGTTCACGAAATGCCTAGCAGTGGTGACAGCTCATCTGAGACTTCAGGGATTCCAGGTGTTTCCATATTTAGATGATTGGCTCCTCTCCGCCCCCACCAAGCATCTCCTGACCATAGCCCTCCATTACACACTCTCACTGGTAGAGTCTCTAGGCATCACAGTCCATTGGGAGAAATCCAATCTACAACCTACCCAACAACTGGAATTTATAGGGGCAGTTTTCAATACTCAAACATGCCTGGTATCTCTACCAGCTCACAGGCTTTAGAGGTTAAGATTGCAAGTACAAGTGATACTGTGTCAATGAAAGGTGTCAGCAAGAGAAGTTCTCCAGGCTCTGGGGTCTATGACTGCGGCCATTTCGATTGTTCCTCTTGCAAGATTGCACATGAGTCTGTTACAATGGCTCCTAGTGTCCCAATGGTTGGCAACTCTTCACCCCCTAAACTCACAGATCCTCATTACCAACTCTTGCAAGCAAGATCTTCTCTGGTGGATGAGGCCAGATGAAAAACTTTGGTGTCGTCCCTTCCAGATCCCTCAACCCAATGCCACGGTGACCACGGATGCTTTCTTAATAGGGTGGGGGGGCCATTTTCAGGGAAAGACACTCCAAGGCACGTGATCTAGCTTAGAGGCCAACTTGCATATCAGTGTTCTGGAGTTGAGGGTGGTTCCGTTGGCGTTGCAGGCATTACATCCGCTCCTTCCATCAGGAACAATTGCGATTCAATCAGATAATATGTCAGTAGTCTGGTACATAAACAAACAAGGAGGGACCAAATCCTACCCCCTGTGTCGAGAGGCCATGAGAATGTGGCACTGGGCGATAGCTTCCAACCGTTTTCTTATAGCAACGCATATCCTGGGGAGCTCCAACGTGATTGTGGACAGGCTGAGCAGATGCATGCTCCTTCAACATGAATGGTCTCTCAATCCGAACGTGATGGCAGAAATTTTCAGCCGGTGGGGCTAGCCTTGCTGAGATCTCTTTGCTTCCCCTTCAAACAACAAATGCAGCAGCTTCTTTGCCCTTTTTCCCCAAGGGGGGGGGGGAGTCCCCAAGAGACGCTTTGACTCAGGATTGGCCTACGGGTCTCCTCTATGCTTATCCTCCAATTTCCTTGACACCCCTATTTTTGAAACAAGCAATTCAGTTGAGATGCAAGGTGATCCTCATTGCCCCATTCTGACCTCGACAAGTGTAGTTCCCCTTCCTCCAGCCTCACCTGTTACAACCTCCATGGATCCTGGGCACTTGTCCGGACTTAATCTCTCACCCCCAAGGGTTGACTCTCCTGAATCTGTCCACTCTCAAGCTGACAGCTTGGTTTCTCCACTTCCATTAGTCGTCAGGCAGGAAACCCTCCCCTCACCTGTTCGTGATATTATTCTGGCCTCCCATAAGCCATCCACCAGAAAACTCTACAGAGATAAGTGGAAAAGGTTCACTCTCTGGTCTAAAGAACAGATGTTAGACCCCCTCTCACCTCCTGTATCTGTTATACTTCAATACCTTTCTGAGTTTTTTGAGAATGGAGAATCAGTTTCTACCATTCGAGTCCACTTGGCAGCTATTTCCAATTTTCATAACGGTCTAGAAGGCTTTCCACTTATCTCCACCTGCATATGCAAGACCTTTCTCAAAGGAGTTTTCCATAGCAGACTCCCAATCAAGTGGCCTTTAGAGGCATGGAATCTCTCCCTGGTATTACAGTCTCTCTCTTTACCCCCTTTGGAGCCTGCTGCAAAATGTGACCTTAAATTTCTCTCATTGAAATCTCTATTTTTGGTGGCTGTCACATCAGCTAGACGGATATCAGACTTACAGGCCTTATGCATCGAGTCCGTATTTAATCTTTCATAAAGACAGAGTATCTCTTTGTAGAAATCCATCTTTTCTCCCCAAAGTGATTTCTGATTTCTCTGTGAACCAGTCCATTGAACTCCCAGTGTTTTTCCCAAATTATTCCAATAAAGGAGAATACTATCAACATTCATTGGATGTACATAGACAATTACGTTTTTACTTGGGTAGGACTAAATCTATCCGCAAGTCAGATCAACTTTTCATCTCCTTCTCTGGACCAAAAATGTGATGTGCCATATCAAAAGTCACTTTACCAAAATGGCTCAGAGATTGTATTGCCTTTTCATACTCACAAACGAATGAGCCTAAGCCTGTCAATATCAAAGCACATTCAACGAGAGCCATAGCAACTTCTGTTGCTTTTCACTCCAGAGTCTCTATGGACGACATTTGCACAGCAGCCATTTGGGCTAAACCTCACACTTTCATCAAGCATTACAAATTGGACATGGTCTCCAGGGGAAGAGCGGCCTTTGGCTCAATGGTACTCAGGAATGTTCTTCCATAAGGGCCACCCAGGTTTAAGTAGCTTGGGATTCTGTCCCATCAGTGATGAATGGGAAGAAGATTAACAACATCAGATAAAGAAGTTATGTCTTACCATAACGTTCCATCTGTGTTGTTGATCTTCTTCCATTTATCACATTCCACCCTCTGTCCCCCACCAAAGGCTGCTGGTGGATCTTATGGGTCCTTGTGGTGTTTTCAGGGTTTTTGTGCAGAAATGGCCCCTACTTTTTACTTCTATATGTTTCATGCAAACTCGATCTGAGGTAACTGGGAGAAGGGCATTGTGGGTAGCAGATTATCTTGAGAGTTTTTGTTGTATGTGAGCTTGGTATTAGGCTGACTCAGTTCCGAGGGCTCGGAACCGAACCCATCAGTGATGAATGGAAGAAGATCAGCAACACAGATGGAACGTTATGATAAGACATAACTTCTTTTTTTTTACAAAACTTAATACAAAATAGCAACATATTAACTAAGTAAAAAATTCACAACTTCACTTCATACAGTATGAACTACAATATTTAGGCAGGTATAACAAGCTGAAAAAAAGAACATTGCCAAAAGTTAAAGAATTCCCAAGTTGCAGTTCATTGAGATGGCATTAAACACACTGAGTACACTTTTTGGAACAGAGCTGACTAGATAACAGTCTTGGCAAAATTATATTTGTCCTTTATACAAGAAATAGATTTACTATGTTTGAAGAGAAGGAATTAGTAAGAAGTATGCTGAGGGGAGGGATGGACTATTTCAGCCTGGGGTAGTGCAGGAACAGTGCAATGTGTTATTTGGGTAGTCTTTAAGTAGATGTTTAAAGTTAGAAAACTTAGAGATAGATCTAATTTGCAGAGGAATAGAATTCCATTTCTTAGGGACAGAGTATGAGTAAAGACTTTGTCCAGAGGATTTGCTTAGGGAAGAATTCTGCTTCACATGGATAGGAAGCCTGTTCCAGAGGAGGACTAGTCTCTGAGATACATACCCGTCCATTCAACATGTCCTGTTTATATTGCAGATGAGATTTAAGTGCCTAGATCAGGTATTTCTGATACTATTGCTTTTGTGAATGTATAACATGTCCGTCAGAGCAAGATCAGATGATGCTTTGTAGGCCAGGCAGTCTGTATGAAACTGAGTAAAGGGATAAGGCTTTGAGGCAGTCCACATAGGATATGTTGTTTATGCCCTGTATTCTTTTTGTGAGGAACCCCTGTAGATGATCTAGTTGTTGCAAATGCCTGGTCAGATACATACCAAAGGATGCACTGAGGGATTCCACTAGCGACTGGTCTCTTTGTGGAGGTAGCCTCTCCTATCCTAACTTTTTGGGTACTATCTCTGAGCCAGCTAGCTTGCTATCCACTGGGTGACATATGGGTTTATGCCTAATTTAGTGAGTCTATCTACAATGTCAGAGTGATGTTTTGTAGCGAATGCTACCAGGATGAGTAGACATGTCCAGCCCATAACAAACCCATACTAGGTTGGATCCAACATCGGTTTCCTATGTCATTGTTTATCATTTTCATGGTGATTCTTTCTATGGATTTGCATATGACACCAGTCAGCCTTAAGGGTCTGTAGTTGCTTGGCTCCATACATGGACCCACCCTTGTGTAGAGGGATAACAATTGCAGTCAGTCATTCACTAGGCCTGAAGCCCATCTAGAGGCTATGGCTGAATAGTCAGCCATAGCCTAGTGGGCCTGATAGTTCATGTTTCATGCTATTAAGGAGGCAACCTGGAATATTATTGGAATCCATTGATGCAGTGTTCCTGGCCTTAGAAAGTGCACTGAACACCTGCTCCCTAGTGATACCTGTGAGAGTTATGGTTAAAGGTGTTTCCTGAGTGGTGACGGGGAAAGGTAAAACTGGAGCTAAATTTGTTGGCCAGTAAATACACTATGTCCTCTGGCTCAGTATAGGTAGCACCATTTACAATTAGTTTGGCAGACTGTTGTCCATTGCCTTTGAGGTTATGGACATAGCTGAAGAAAGCCTTTTGGATGTCCTTTGCTTGGGAAACTATTTATACCTCAGCTTTGGTAGACTTGATTAATCCCTTGAGTTGCTTGTTTAGATTGATGAGGAAGTTAATACCTTGCTGAACATAGCCTTGCCTACTTTTGTCTATAATTTTCTCTCCCTTGTTAAGCAACCTACTGATGTTTGGATTCCACCAGGATGGCTTGTTTTTTGAAGTTGTCATGTTTATTTTGGGTATGTACAGATGTTTTTATACAGCTATTTAAATGACTGTACAAGGTTTCTTTGAACAGTTCTGCATGTACACCAGTGTTCTCAGAGTTTAGGGTGGTTGAAATTTTGCTATGGCAGTGCTGAATAGTAGGAAGTTAGCCTTAGAATAATTCTTAAAAGTTACAGGCTAGCTGGGGTCCCAGGTTTAATTATTATTTTAAAGGAGACAGCCTTATGGTCTGACCTGACTAATGATGACATTGCACTGGAGAGGTGAGGGGTGCAACAACAACATATTTGTGAGGACCAGATCAAGGATGCTGGTGTCACTAATGACCTTACGGTCCGGTTGGACCAGGGTGTTTGTGTTGCTAAAGTATTGGAATCTCTGGGCCTGCATGTTTGAGGTCATTTATAATTCCCAGTTTATATGGGGATAGTACAGTTAAAAATATGGTATGGTGAGATCTATATCTTGCCAAGTGATGGTATGGGACTTTGCTTACATTAATTTGATTTTGGAGAAGCTCAAATGCACCTTACTGTTTGACCAGCCTTGGGGTATGCTTGTGTTTGATGCAAATTGAGACTCCTTTAGTTTTTGTCCCTACCTGTGCAGCAGATGGTTTGAATGTATGGAAGGCATTATAGCCCTGCAGTGCCAGGGTACTCTGTCTCAGTAACTGCAGAGACACCTATATTCTGCAGGGTGAGAAGAGCTTGAAGGAAATGGGTTTCTTGCTTAGACTGCTGGCATTAAGCAGTAACATTTTTGGATTATCCTGTATAGGTTTAGCTATGTTGGAATCAGGTTGGCAATGCCTAAAAAAGGCACTGTGGGGTGGACAAGGTTTTAGACAATATTCAAAAGCCTAGAGGGGACAGGTGCAAACCAGCCCTGGCAAGGCAGCGTGGCCTGTCAACCATACCTCCCAGGCAGACAAATATTGTACTTCCTTCAAATGACACCAAAAACAAAGCAAATTATTTAAATCCATTATATTCTGTTCACATTATGACATCATCCTTGGAGAAAGAAGAGTACTGCTGTTCAGTCCTAGGCTCTATCATGTCTCTCTCTTTATATAGTCCAAAAAGGTACATCTTAGGTTGTTTACACCCACATGGCCTATGACTGAGTCATATTGGTAACTGTGGTTTAATGACCTGAGTGCTTGCATCACCTGTGGGACATCTGTGTGTCTCACAATGTTGTCTCCTATGACCAGAATATTAGGTTGTAAGGTGGTGTGCCTTATGAGCTCTGAGGCTGAGACACGTTGTGATGTGGCTGTATGTGTCATAGGGGGTGTTGCTTTTATAGATTGCTTGTGAGATTGCTGAGGATAATTATTGTAACTGCAGTGTCTGGTAGTCCTTTGAGGTTTGGGAAGATTACATTTAAGAGACTCAGCATATGTAGGTTTATAACTCTTATCCATACTTTGTGTGGTGGGTGCAGTGTGCATGTTACTGATGACCTGTTTGGTATTTTTAGTATAAGTGAGAGCCTTGCCTTCAGTGACATTGTGTAATTACATTTTTTTACAAACTGTATCAGTTTGTTTAGGATTTATTGGTTGCTAGAATACAAGCGACACCTGTTACATTGCCACAGGATGCCCAAATCCACGAAGATGGCTGCAGAGATAGTAGGATAGTACATATCCATAGTTACAAATTCTAGTTATGTGTTTTAGAAGAGGATGATACAAGAGGGGGTTTATAGCTGGTAGCTAGGATGCTGTAAGAGTACAGATTACAAAAAAATCTAAGACTAAACACCTAGGGCAGTGTTCCTCAATGCGTAAACAAGTTGATCTATGTTCAACTAAGTACCTGAGGTATTTAAGAGGAAGTTTTTATCACACCATCTATTTGTTTGGGACAGGCTGTCTTGTAGGATCATGGTGTCCTCTGATGCGTTTATGATGGCACAAGGTTTACAGTCATCTAAAAACTTGGTCAGCCACAATCTCTTAACATAAGCTTTGGACTCAAGAGAAGTAAAGGCCAAGGAGAAGTAACTAAAGGTCTAAACCTTGAGACACCACTAGTGACAGGTCTTTTGGAGGAGGTAGAACCACTCATCCTTACTTCCTGTGTTCTGTTTGTGGGCCAGTTTGTTAACCAGAAAGTTAGGCAGGGGTTAACATTTAGTTGGAAGAGTTTATCTATGATAATTGAGCATGGGATGGTGTTGAATGACTTTGCAAGGTCCAGATGTGTAGTGTGCACTGATCTGCCCTTGTCCATTGCCTCAGTGACTTTTCTGAAGAAGTCAACTAGTTTAAGTAGGCAAGTCTGAACTGGGTTAGGTTGAGAGTCTGTAGGTCACCTATATTCCTATTTATTGGTTTCATATTGATCCTTTCTGTAGCCTTACAGATGAGGCTGGTCAGGCTTATGGATTTGCAGCTACTTGGGTCTGCTGTAGTGTGAAAGGGAATGATTGTTGCTGTCCTCATTCATCCAGCACAAAGTTTTGAGACCAGTGTTGAATAACCTGTGTAGGTGTCTGACAATTCATGTTTCAGACTAGCCAGTAGGCAGTCTGGTATGTTATCTGGCTTCTTGGCCTTAAATAGCACCTTGAGAACTTGTTCTTTGAAGATTTGAAGAGGGGGTAAATGTAGGTATTTGATCTGAGAATACTCGGGGGGGGTGGATTTGGAGCTTAATTTTTCCACTAGTAGATTGGTTTGTTCTCTGGGTCTGTGCATATGACATATTGTGCTGTTAGATATGCACATTGCTGGACGTTGTTTCTGAGATTTCTAGCATAGTTAGCGAAGTCTTTATGGTTATCTTTCACCTTGTTGGCTAATTTTAGCTCATATCTAGTGCTGGTTGATTTGATCAGGATTTTGAATTCTTGTTTAGTTTAACAACAGCATTTTTGGTTTCTTGAGAGTTATATTTATTTTTGAGTGCAGTTTGTTTTTTCTTTTATTATAGAGCCTGTTTATATTAGGGTTCCACCATAGGGTTTTATTTTTGAATTTTGCATTGTATTGCATTTATAGGTTCATAGGTTCATACTAGGCTATCTGCCCTAGGGCATTTATAAGCCTAGCCAGAGTTGTGTGGCTTTCACCACCCCTTAGGTTGAAGAATACTATACCCATTAGTTTGCCGTGCCTCTGTCCAGCAGTGATACAGAGATGATCCCCGGGGTAAACCTACGATCTCCCATCCACTGGTCAAGATTCCTCTTGAACAGAGCCAGCGAGGTGCTCTGTCTCACATGGACCGGGATTCTGTTCCACAGCATAGGGAGTCTCTGGGTGATGAATCTGTCCCTCCAGCACGTCCTATTTATATCCGTGTTGAGGTTTAAGTCTCTTGCTCTTGTGGCTCTGGTGGATTTGGATTTTTTGAGGTGGAGCATGTCCATTAATTCCGGGTTGGACATGGCCTTGTATGTCAGGCACAGGTCACCTCTGAGCAGACGGTATGTGACTGAATAGAGCTGGAGTTTCTTCAGTCGGGCAGCATATGGCATATTTTTGAGCCCCTTTATCCTTTTGGTGAGGAACTTTTGGGGTCTTTCCAATTGCTGCAGGTGTCGGGTAAGATAAATTCTGAATGGGGCATTGTACTCAATCATTGGTCTGATAAGTGAAGAGTACAGGGGAACAATGACCTCCCTTGATCTGGATGTGAATCCCTTCATAATCAGGTGGGCAATGTAGAAGGTCCTCCTAACCACTTTGGCAATGTGAGTGTCAAAAGAAAGGTTACTGTCAACTTGGGTCCCCAGGTCCCTGATAACCTCTTCTGTGCTTAATGGATTGCCACCTATGTGGTAACTTGGGGTTACCTTGTTTTTACCAAAGGGTATGACTATACATTTTTTGGCGTTTAGCTTAAGGCCATGGCTCTGGCACCAGTTATCCGTTTCTATGAGACCTCTCTGAAGGATATCTGTGTCTGATGGATTTTCAACTATGGCGCCCAGTTTGCAGTCATCTGCAAACTTTGTGTGCCACAATCCTCCTATG
Organism: Protopterus annectens; assembly: GCF_019279795.1. Classification (NCBI taxonomy): domain Eukaryota; kingdom Metazoa; phylum Chordata; order Ceratodontiformes; family Protopteridae; genus Protopterus; species Protopterus annectens. Next base: position 340,264,551 of record NC_056746.1, read on the forward strand.
TTTGCCTGCACTTCTGAAAAGTAAATGCCGAACAGGAGGGGGCCCAGGACTGAGCCCTGTGGGACACCGCTTGTGACCGGCTTGGAGTCTGACATGGCACCAGCAACTCTAACCTTGTGGGTTCTGTCCTTGAGCCAGTTTGCAACCCATCTTGTGACATGGGTTTACATTTAAGCTGGTGAGCTTTTCTATGATACCCGAGTGGAGTATTGTGTCAAAAGCTTTTGCAAGGTCAAGGTAGGCTGTGTGAACTGCCTTACCCTCATCAATGGCCTTGGTGACTGTTTCAAAAAAGTCGACCAAGTTCAAGAGGCATGATCTGCCCTTGACAAAGCCAAATTGGGTAGGATCCAATGTCTGTAGGTCCCCTATGTCTTTATTTATGAGTTCCATTATGATCCTCTCCATAGCTTTGCAGACCAAATTTGTTTCTGATGGGGAAGATACAACTACACAACTATTTACATACACATAAAACTCGGCAGTAAAGGGTTCTGCATAAGCAGTGGAAGTGTTGAGGTGGAAGAGGATTTTGAATTTAGTCAGTTCATCACTGTTTTTAGTAGATTTGCCATTTCAGATTCTCTGAATACTGAGGTATTAGAGGATGCTTCTTGCTCAGTCTTAAGGTGAATGTGACTAATATGTGGTCTGATTTGACAAGGGAGGAGGCTACAGTAGGCAGGGAGCATATTGATAAGGATTTTACAAGTTCTAGTTGGGGTGTGGACTAACTGGTCCATTCACTTATGAAGTCCAGAATTCTCTGGGCATAGTTGTTTGAGGATGTACAAGTCTCCCAGATGATGGTGGGATAGAGGAAGTCTCCTAGAAGATTGATGTTTGGCTTAATACTTAGGGACTCCATACTGGTTAGATAGGAGGTATAGGCCAAAGGGGACACAGAGGGAGGTTCTGTAGTTTTCTATGATGTGATGTGGTAAAGGATTTTGTTTATAGTAAGTTGGATATGGAGGAGTTCCAAGTCGTTGTCTTGCTTAACAGTCTGGAGGTTAGATTTAAAAAAAAATATAAACACACCTCCACCTTTAGTGCCTACTTCTAAAACAATGAGTGGTGATGGGCACTCATGCTGCTCTCTGAAGGAGTGCTTTCACTGGTCTTGAACCAGGTCTCTGGAAAATGCATATATCTACATTTTCCAGGGTATGTAGGTGAAGTCTCCTAGGAGAATGGAGTTTGGCTTAATATTTAGACACTCCATTCTGGTTAGATAGGAGGTATAGGCCAAAGGAGACTTAGAGGGAGGTTTTATAGTTATCTTTGATATGATGTGATAAAGGGTTTTGTTTATAGTAAGTTGAATGTGGAGGAGTTCCAAGTCATTGTCTTGTTTAACAAGTCTGGAGGTGAGATTAAAAAAATATAAAGATACTTCTGCCTTTATTGCCTACTTCTAATACGGTGGGTGTGTATGAGTGATAGGCATCCATGCTGCCCACTGAAGGTGTGCTTTCACTGGTCTTGAACTAGATCTCTGGAAGATGCATATAGCTATATTTTCCAGAATAAGTAGTACTTGTAGGGTGTTGAGATTTTTGTAAAGGCTCTTAGCACTGAGCAGCAATACCTTAATCTTGTCCTGATTCTGTTTAGTCATGTTGCAAGTTTTTGAAAACCGGCTTAGCCTAAAAAGGCACAATGGAGATGGAAATGATTTTAGTGAATAGACAAAAACTTTGGTGGGAGAGGTGCAGGACATCCCTGGCAAAGCAGTTTGGTCCATCTCCCATTTCTTCTCAGGCTGATACACATTGTACACACCTTAGACTGACACGAGAATCTGTCTAAACCAATTGTTGAAGTCATTCATCTTTTGATCATATTGTGGTATCATTCCAGGTGATGCTAGAATACTGTTTAAGTCTAGGTTCATACCTGCCACAGGCACAAATTTTGAGAAGTCCATCATGTCTCTCTCTCTCTTCATATAGTCCAGGGAGGTACATCTAAATTCATGTACACCCACATGTACATTGACTGTCTCATATATGTAGTTGCAGTGTAAGGACATGAACATTTGCATAATGTGGTGAATCCTGGCACATGATAAGCAACTGACTGTGTCCTTCTCTTTGCATAGTCTCATGAGCAGTGTGATGTCCACCACTGCTACCAATATGTGATGGCCACCAATATGTGTCGTCCCCATGCTGGGCCTCTAATCAAGGAGCCTGAATCCTCACTACTGACACTGGAGAGGGATGTGCAATTGGAATACATATGGATACACTCAGTATTTCCAGATGTAGACTTCTTTGCATCAAGTACAATTTCTCTTAAGAGCACACAGGGAACACACTCAGCCCGGGGTCTGGATCTCTCTACATCTATCACCCTCCAGGTCCCCAGTAAGACTTCCCACTGGTACGGCTGTACATTTAGGTCCTCAGCCAAATGTCCAACCCAAGTCCTCCAGCATCCTCTCTGTAAACCCAGTGCTAAGTGTCCCTGCCCCAAGTAGCTGACACACATACACTGAAAGATTTGATTTGTGCACACACACACACACACACACACACACACACACACACACACACACACACACACACCTGGGAAAGGCTAGCATATGTTTACTAGCTATGCTCCCTTCTGCCCAGACTATAAGGTAGTTATCACTGCCAGCAGACACTCCCCAATCGGCTACTCTAAGCTCCTTAAGAAAGGGTTTCCAATTATACTGTGTGATATTAATATTAATACAAATGTTAGTAGCTCACCAAGACAAATAGGCCTCCTGGAGTGGCTCACACAGTGTCACCAAATAAATATAATTACTCAAAGGTTTGATACTTTCAACAAGGACCAACCATAATAAAAGTTTTAAATATATTTAATAATAAATAATAAAAGAAAATAAAAATATTGAATATATATTCATAGTAAACCACAGAGTTCAGATCACAGGAAATATTGAAAAGAGCATTGGACAGACTTAGACAAATAAAGAAAAACAATATCTAAACTAAGCTGCACCATATTCCTGACTGAATCTAAAAGAATTTTACTGTTCCCTAGTTAAGTTACTTACTACTGCAAGGCAACATGCTGTGGGTAAAGGGTCTTTCCAGTCTGGCTTCCCAAACAGAATACTCAGTACTCTGAGATTTCTCTTTGTAATATCTAAAACATAATTTCCAAGATGGCTGGCGGAATGACCTCATCTGGTCAACTGACTCTAGGTTCCAACAATATCTCCTTTGAAGCTGAGACAGGAATTTATCATAGATGGCTGCAATACACATCTAAATATTTATGGCAGTGCCCTGGAGCTTCCCCTCTTTTATTGAGCTAATGAACAAAGGCTTCTTCTAGATGTAACATCTCCAGTATTATTCAGCACTATGGGGTGCCATTTTAATAGTTTCACAGCTCATTTATATTTCCCTTATGTTTCCTAAAGTAAGATAGCTGGTTAACCTCTGACGCGCCAATATCCTCTATTAAAACATATACATTTAATTCAGTTTCAATAATACATATACATTTCTTTTTATTCCAGCAGGGTGCACTGTTGATACATTTTAACACAAGCAAACCTCACAAATACATTTCCAGCACAAGCATCTGTACAAATGTTTGCTATACAAATAACATACAGTTCTAATACATTTGTAACCCAAGCATCTTGTATAAATCAGTTTGATATTCACAGGACATATCATTCTTTACAAAACTCCAGCTGGCTGTGGTGGTCCTTGTCCATATCATCACAAATACTATGTGTGGTTGTTTCTTTTAGGGGCATTTAGACTGAGTTTTGTGACTCAAGGATGCATGCTTCATGATGGCTGCTGCCTATGATGTATGTTTGTGAGGTTGCTAACAGTCTATGTTTCTTGAGTTACATTCAGAAGCCTCTGTGGTTTAGGTAGATTACTTCTAGGAGTCCCAACATATGCATACCTATGGGTTTGATCTGAGGCATTTGAGACTGATTTAGTGTGGTCTTTGTGGTGCTGTAAACCTTGTTATTTGTAATGTCTTTTGTGAGAGCTTTCTCTCTCCAGTAACATTATATAACTACATCTCTCACACACTGTGTCAGATTGTTTAAGTAATAGATGGTGAACATCAGATAAATGATACATTGTCTCAGGATGCCCATTTCAACCAAGATAGCTACAGAGATAGCTGGGAAGTAGAGCTCTATGGTTCCAGTTGCTTACTATTGTGGACTGGAGGGGTAGTAGTGCATAAGAGATTAGGAAGTGCTTATCTAGAGTGCTATCTGTGGAATATAAGCAATACGAGTTTATACATGAAGAGGAACAAGCCACTTTGCACAACTACTAAGTATGCTCAGAATTTCTGGACTAGGTTATATAGAGAAAGGTATGGGCCTAACTGCCAATATCTGTACAGTGCACATCTAAAAAGCTGAGTGATGAGCAGCACATTGTAAACACAGGCAACTTATGACAGGAGAGAAAAATGCAAAAAATTCAAACAAGCTCACTAACCAGTAGCAAACCAGCAAAATACAAGATTCTACACGCAAGCAAAGCCCTAAAAACTGCTTAGTTTTTCATCTACTCTCACTAGAATTTAAACCAAAGCAATTCTGACTCATGTTTCAATAAATGCCAAAAATAAGTGCAGAGCTATTTCAGTAACTCGGTAAGAAATACAAACTACTTACCTTAGGAATTTCTAGACTGTCAATTATACAAGTCAAGTATAAAACAATCATTAGGTTGGTGGCTTTGTGCTGAGCAGCTCTGAACTAATGAACACAAGGTCACACAAATGGATGCAGCTTATAATGGCAGAGAAAAAATGAAGAATCACAGGAATCTACTGGCCAAGAACAGAACAGCACAAACCAAGGTTCCATAAGCAATCAGAGGCATAAAAATTGCTTACTGTTCTTTTAGATATGTATATTTGTTTTATAATATTTCAATTATCATATATTCATTTTTTTATAAGTTCAAGAAATATCACTCCCCACAGGACTAACGCTACCTGTGCCAAACTCAGTCCAAGCACATAAACTAGCATAAAAGGCACAGTAGCGATGCAGGCAGTAAACACAGCACTAACCAAAATGGATGAAACAAAGCTGAAAGAACCGCTGCTTCACGAACTTTAAAATTTGGATTTATTGAGATACAAACAGGAGACGTGGTAAGCGCTTTCACCTGGATAGGCTTCTTTAGACCAAACCCCCCCCCCCTCTTGTACACCCTTATATGGCAAAAAAGGCGCAAAAACAGATAAACCATTAAAGGCACAGTGCAACTATCATAGTACACAACATAAATAAAGTGCTTACTCTAAAATACATTAACCATAGCAAAATAAAAACGCCTATACCACTCATAAAACATGAATAGAAATGCATAAAAACAAAAAACTGCATAAATTCATACTAATCGCACAACACTAACAATAAATCCTCTCATAAAAATGCTCTCATAATATATGTAAAAAGCACAGTCATACATATCACTTCAATCTCCTGGACTTCAGGAATGGTTTTAATGGTACTTTCTCATTCATTCCAGGAAAAAAAATCTGCTCTAAGTCTAACAATCCATTTAGATTCATTACTCTCAGTTCTACCCCTCACAACCCCCCCTAAAACTAGTGTGTGTAAGATCTAGTGCTTTAAAACGAAAAAGATGTGTGGAATCATTAGACAAGACATGTTTGGACAGAGCATTGACAGTGGAATGAATCCTGATCTGATAGAGATGTTCCCTTATCCTGTCCCTCTGCCTCCTGTCCATCTTGCCTACATAAAATGCAGCACAGGTTCCACAGGAGGCCAAATAAACAACATGTGTAGATTCACAGTTTGCATAAACTGTAACTTCATAGTTAGTGCCATAGACAAGGTGATAGAAATGGACATCAGTGTCTATGGAACAACAATAGTTGCAACTACCACAGGGTACAGTACCAGCAACCCTATCACCTCCACCATCCATAACAGGATAACACAGCAATTTCTTTAAATTCGATCTATTCTTATAGACAAAACCTGAGGCAACACCCACAATTTCCCTCACATTCGGGTCCAGTGTTAACATAACCCAGTGTGATCTAATCACATCCTTCAACCTACCTACATCCTTAGTATAATATAAGGGCACTCTGAAACTATGATTTCTACTCCCTGTCTGAACACCCTGGGGGGGGCCATCATGGTCCACTCCAGTCTCAGAGAAAAAGGGTGCAGCAGCTTGTTTCTGTGAATCTACACATGTTGTTTATTTGGCCTCCTGTGGAGCCTGTGCTGCGTTGTATGTAGGCAAGACGGACAGGAGGCTGGGGGACAGGATAAGGGAACATCTCTACCAGATCAGGATTCATTCCACTGTCAATGCTCTGTCCAAACATGTCTTGTCTAATGATTCCACACATCTTTTTCGTTTTAAAGCACTAGATCTTACACACACTAGTTTTGGGGGGGGGGTGAGGGGTAGAACTGAGAGTAATGAATCTAAATGGATTGTTAGACTTAGAGCAGATGTTTTTCCAGGACTGAATGAGAAAGTACCATTGAGACCTTTCCTGAAGTCCAGGAGACTGAAGTGATATGTATGACTGTGCTTTTTACATATATTATGAGAGCATTTTTATGAGAGGATTTATTGTTAGTGTTGTGCAATTAGTATGAATTTATGCAGTTTTTTGTGTTTATGCATTTCTATTCATGTTTTATGAGTGGTACAGGCGTTTTTATTTTACTATGGTTAATGTATTTTAGAGTAAGCAATTTATTTATGTTCTGTACTATGATAGTTGCACTGTGCCTTTAATGGTTTATCTGTTTTTGCGCCTTTTTGCCATATAAGGGTGTACGGGGGGGGGGGGGGTTCTTTTGGTCTGAAGAAGCCTATCCAGGTGAAAGCGCTTACCACGTCTCCTGTTTGTATCACAATAAATCTGAATTTTAAAGTTCATGAAGCAGTGGTTCTTTCAGCTTTGTTTCCTGCATTGTGGTTAGTGCTGTGTTTACTGCTTGCATCGCTACTGTGCCTTTTATGTTAGCTTATATATTAATTTTTTGTTTATTAAAATTTTCAATAAAAACAATTGAGAAAAAAAAGAAATAGCTTAGTTAATCCTCTCCTCTCATGAGAGTTTTAACTACTGTAGTTTTGACTCAGATTCCAATAAATGCATATATACCAGAAAAAAATACTAAATGAGCGTTAATGAAATTAATTTGTAGGAAGGTTTTACATATTATAACACTAGAACAACTTTATTGTAACAACAGCAGGAAGTGTCCTAATTGTGGATATTTTCCATCATCCAGTATCTCCAATTATAAAGTCATTCTGTTGCTTTTTCAAATATACATAGTGTGAAATGGGGATTCACAGTAAAAAAAAAAAATCACTAGAATGTTTTCTTTCTTTTCCTAATAAATACTACATGTTGGAAAATCGTCTCCACACATGATTTTCGGCCAAAAAACATACTTTCTTCTGAAGGGTGCTTGACTGAAGCATTTTGCGAGTTCAGTGTCACATTTGCAGCTTAGCCTTTTACAGAGGCTGTTCATTGAGGCTGTTAGGAAAGAAAGAAGAAAAAGTTAATTTTCACTCATCAGTTTTTTGGAACTTTCTCTGTTTTAAAAGGCAGCAGAATGTTGTGAATGGTATGTTCTTTGACTCTGCCCCTATATACTCCCTTTAACTTTGGAGATTGCTACAATATAAAGGTAACTGTAATGCCCCAAATCAGGAATTGTGCATAACCAAAGTAGCAAGGTAAATATCACAATGCATGTATGCTGGTTTCATCTTTAGCTGGTGATTCTGCTGTCTTCTCTTCAAACAGGTGACCTAAATGTGTAGTCATACACCTCTATATGATGTCATTTACTTCTGGAGAAGATAGATGTCAGTAAACGCACTTGTATGCATGTATGACTACACAGACAAGGAAGTATTTCATAATGCAAATATTTCTGGGGGAAAGAAGAAGATGAAGATAAAGAATGTATACTTTCTTTAATCAGGCCATTCTAGTAATGTTTGTCAGTGTTCTTCTGTAATGAGCCATGATATTCATTAGACACCACCTTTTGTTCTTCTGATGGAAGCAGGAAGGAACAGAACTGGAATAAGGGAAAGGACTAGTTCAGACCTCTTTATGCAACCCGAGAACTCAAGGGACATTTTCTGCCAACATGGCACTTAAGAGCAATGCTGCAATATCACCAGCCTTAATTTGGGAGCATTCTGACATAATGGACAGCTGGTCAAGAAGGGAAAGATCAGAGCAGCCAAAACTTCCTAGAGGGAAGGGAAACAGTACCCATTTGGAGCCCTATCGAACCAGATACATTACTACTCTCTCATCTGATTTGTGCATCCGTGAGTGTGAGTGTGTGCCAAATAGAATATATATAATAGGTAAGGGCACAACCATTATTAGTTAAAAAGGTACAAGCCTTCTCTGAGCATTACTTATTCCCTTTCCAGCAGTGGCATTTGGTTTGACTCAGCTGTAAACTGCTGCACTGCAGCAAGATAGCATAAACAGGGCAAATGATGGAAGATCTGTTGTGGCAAAGGATGGTGCTGGATGTCTGGGTAATGGTCGTACTTGAGGTAGTAGCTGTAAATGAACTGTGGCAATGCTAATATAGTTAAAAGTGGTCTGGTTTATTTACAAACAAGATGTGCATCCATAAATCTCACAGTTTGACTACATTTCTCCTAGAACTGTACTATTCACTTTCTGCTCACACTCTGTCCATTTTTCTTTTTTGCAGTTTGCTTGGGCCATCCACAAGCCTCAGGATTGCATCCCCCACTGGTTCTGAAGCAAAGTTTCAGCAAAAGCTCAGATCAGCCCTGTGAAATCTCATCTTACTTTTATATACAAGCCTTCCTTTACATTTAATCATTAGGCGAATGTCACTGAATTGCTTTAACAATTTTCTCCTACTTTGTGACTATCATTGTAAGGTGAGCACAGCTGCATGAGCTCCATTCAACTTCCAACTTGGAGAGCTTTAATCAGGTTTGCCACTAGGTTGCGACATACTCTGTTAATTGAATAAGCTAATTGTATAAGGTCCTTATTTCCTCTGCATGCAAACAGGTGATCTCCAGAGTCTAAGATCAAAACTTTTCCAAAACAAAACTTTAGTTCAGTCCCAATTCCTCTAGCACTACTCATCCTTAAAGTGCTTGCTAGCAATATTTGTTTTCTGTAAGATTAAAGCTCTGACATAGTGTATTGTCTTACTTACATTTCATAGCTCCTGATTGCTTTTTTGGACTCCCTCCTGCTGGGGCTTGCTCTCACTGCTTTGTTCACCCTTTGGGCTCACTCTGCTCCCCTACCCTGCCCCCATATCCCACCCACCCCCAGTGCTTCTACTCTTATTCACTAGGCTGACACTCCCTCAGTCTATCCATCTAATTACATGCACTTCCTGTTATCCTGGTTCCTCCTCCTTGATGTATAACATGATTGTGCTTCACCTATCACTTCTTACTGCACTCATATTACTGTCTCACCTCACTACTTATCGCCACAACACATTCCAGACACCCAGTTGTCATCATACCTCAAACCCACTTTACCATACTACTCCATGTACATATCTCACCATCTCTCCTACACTTGTCAATGTTACTAGCCTCCAATATTTTCCATTTAAAATAATACCTACTAAAGACAGTCACTATAACCCTCAGTTATTCAACAATGATCTTATCAAATGATTGAAATTACTTACCAACATTGCCTCTAGGCTACTGCTTAGTGGTGACATACACCCAAACCCTGGACCACTCTCAGATAACACCAACCCTCCTAGTCACTCTAGTCTCAACACTCCTACAGAAATCCTAAACAGAAAAAAATCAGACCTATTGTTAATGAACATTAATATTAGAAGTATAGCCACCAAATTAAACATTCTCCATGCCACTCTAGCCATATACTCCCCAGACATAGTAATGATCACTGAAACATGGCTAAAACCAGGTACAAAAGATGATGAAATACTTCCCCCAGGTTACTCCATGCTACGGGTGGATAGAGTCAACAAAAGAAGAGGTGGAGTTGCTATCCTCTTTAAAGACCATCTCACTTTAACCTTCCTTGGCTGCAAAACCCCACAACTTGACAGTGCAAAAATCATCTATATCACACTAACTATAAATCTAAGAAAATCCCACCTGGAAATAATACCACAACATTCATAGTGGGTGATTTTAATTTAGACTGGCTTGCATGTGATACAGATCACCCCATTCATCACATAAACTTGCATGGTTTTGCACAAACTATTCAAGAACCTACCCAAATAGATAAAGCTAGTAAAAAACAATCAACCTTGGATTGGATATTACTAAATGACTCCTCTCACTCTTTCAGGTTGCCTTCCTGATGGTCTGAGTGACCACCTACCCACATTTCTTATACAACAACACATAATCCCACCAAAACCTACTATGTTTAAACAACTTAGAAAAAACACAACTTTAATCTTGACAACTTCCTAGCTGACCTAAAAAGGTGCAATTGGACTTCACTCAAATACCTTGACCTAGATGATGCAATGAACCACTTTAATAAATCCTTTTTAGATATATTAAATGCACATGTCCCTGTTAGAACCATCAGAGTAAAATCAATCTATGCCCCCTGGATACGCAGAGACACTAGGGCCCTTCTGAAAACTAGAGATAAAGCCTGGGAACTATGGCATAAGACTAACACAGTAGTTCCTAAACAGCAGTATCAGGAACTTATAAATAAGACAAAAAAATAAAACAGGATAAAATAAATTTCTATCATAACATTCAAAACGCATATCAAAAAATCCTCAAGAACTGTGACCTGCTATAAACTCAATCCTTCACCCAGGAAAGTCTACTACACCAAACCCAGACATCCACAACAATTCTGATAGCATGGCTACCATTTTTTAGCAAACATTTTACTAAATCTATAATTACCCTTTCCAAACAGGAAACCCCTACTCCCGATACCAAACCAGCCAAGTCTACAAATAGCACTGCCTCATTTTTTTTCTACCCCACTATAAAAAAACTATTCCAGAAACTAAAACTTACTACACTTGCCATAGATAAGTTACCCAGTGAATACTTCAGAATTGCAGCTGAATCCATAGCCTTCCCAGTATCAATCCTGATAAATAGATCCATTCTCGAAAACAAGGTTCCTCAACTGTGGAAAATCTCCCATGTAATCCCACTTCATAATGGGGGTCCTTTCACAGACCTGATAAACTATCATCCAATTGCTATTCTTTCACCTCCTTCTAAGCTACTTGAAAGGTGTATTCATCTCCAGGTCATAAACTTCTTAATAACAAATAACCTTCTCTCAAACACTCAGCATGGGTTTCGCCCATTGCATAGTACTATTACAGCTCTCTTATCCTTCACTAACATTGTAAAGCATCACAGGAATAACAATAACTTTGTATCTGCCATCTTTCTAGACGTATCAAAAGCTTTTGATATGGTCTCCCATTCCAAATTAATAGATGTACTAACTGAACTAACCTTCTCACCATCTGCCACAGCTTGGTTTAATTTAATAACTATTTATCTGGCCGTCAACAATCTGTTCTATGGCAAGGTAACCTATCTCCACACCTTCCTTTATCCATTGGTGTCTCCCAAGGATCTATCTCAAGCCTTTCCTTTTCTCTCTCTTTACTAATAATCTACACACAGCTATAATACAGTATGTGGATGATTCAACACTTACCTGCGCTGCAACTTCTCTATCAGCTCTTTGTTCTCAAACACAGGAATCTTGAATTGAAACATGGTTAGCCAATGCCCATCTAATCCTGAACCCAAACAAAACTAAATTATTACTCTTCTAACCTGACAAGACATCTATCTCATGCCCACCATTTAACATAATAGCTAAAGACAATTCTGTCATCTTCCCAACAATCCATACAAAGTTTCTTGGAGTAGAAATAGACAATAACCTAAAATTTGACTTGCATGTCTCCCTAACAATAGAAAAAGTCCATAAGAAACTTGGAAATCTATATAGACACAAAAGGCTCCTGACCAAAAAGGCCAAAATTACATTAGCACAAACACATCTGCTGTCCACTCTATCATATGCCTCTCCAATTTTAACTAATCTTAGGGAAACTGACTTATCTAAGTTAGAAGCATGTTATAATAAAATTGCTAAGTTTGCATCTGACTTCCCATATAGAACACTTCATTGTACAGCTTTAAGGATATTAGACTGGCTTGAACATCCCAACATTATTCTTTACAACCAACTCTCTCTAACTCACAAAACTGTAACACAACCAACCAGAACCCCTGCACTACAAAATCTCATCCTTCTTACAGTTCCAGCAGACCACTTTGCTCTAATAATAAGAACTTACTCACTGTGTCCAAGGCCAACAACACTGCAGGAGAATCTTTATTTTCCAGCTGTATATCTCGTATATGAAACTCCCTTCCTAACTCCCTTCTCTCAGTTGCATCCACTAACCACTTTAAGCCATCATTTAAAGCCTATCTAAAAAATAAGTGGCTATGTTCCTGTACTAACCCCTTGTGAATGCTCTGATACATGACAGTATACCCCAACCATATCCAACGTCTTCCCCGGTGTTTAATCTTTATTCCTACTGGTCTGTCTTAACCTTATATCTTGACATAAGTCATACTTACAAATAGTACTAGTGATGTTCAAAGCCTAGGATGTAATGGGATCCTATCTCGCCTACATTCATAACTGATGGGTTCGGAGCCAATCCATCGGCTCCGACTCGGCCACTATATAGTAGAACGAAGTCTCTAATTGGCTGGGCTACCCCATATCCCAGAATGCACCACGCCTGCTTCCTCAGATCTCGTTTGCCGCTTTTCAAGCTAGACGTGGTCTCGACTTGGCTGGAGCTAAGTGGTTTATTATTACTTTTTTGGTCTTTTGACTTAGGGGTTTCTTCACTTATTGAATAAACAGCTGTTTTAACAGCTTTATGTGTGTGTGTGAACTGTTTTCAGTGTGATTTTTTCTACTTACTGGGCAAGGCCCGTTTAAGTTAGAGGGCCTTTGCCCTTATTAAGAGTCAATGTGTTAAAACTGTCTACTTTTAGGTTTGTTTTTCATATTGTACGTCCTACTTTATCGGGCTAAGCCCATTTTTAGTTAGAGGGCTTCTGCCCATTTTGTGTTGTGTATCTTGGGCCAGTCCCGTTGTTGAGTCAAGGGCTCGTGCCCTACTTTAAGGTTACTTTTCGTGGTAAATATAATTGTGTAACAGGATGTCAAAAGAGCAGAAGTCTGGTTTTAAAAAGTGCACCAAGTGCAACTACAAAATGTCTATTACTGATAGCCATGCTGTTTGCGTGTATTGTTTAGGACCGAAACATTTGCAGGAAACATGTAGTGTTTGTCATGCTTTTTCCTCTAGGGTCTTTCAAGAATGTAAAAATAAATTGATCCTTAAGGGCCTTATTAAGCCCTCTTTTGAGGAAGCTTTGGCTTCTCCTTCCTCTCCAGCTTCTAAAAAGAAAAGGTCGTCGGCTCCGACCAGTCCGTCGGAACCGACTTCCAAGAAGCATAGGTCGACCTCTTCTTCCTCGGCTCCAATGGCTTCGGAGCCTCAGGTGGAAGGGTCTGCCTCGATACCTCTTTCCTTGGCTCCATTGGTGTCGGAGCCGCAGGTTGGGGGATCGAGAGGCGAATCACCTGCTTCGGCTCCTTTGGTCTCGGAGCCGTTGGAGGTGTGCAGCTCAGACTCCCCCCCCTCGGCCCCGAAGTCTCCTTCGGCGCCGATGCTTATTCATACGGTTCTGGATCCATTGCCGATGGTGTTGGAGCCATTTCGGAGCCAGTCCCCTGGTCTATCGGAGCCGAGAGAGAAGTCGTCTCGCCCCCCATCTATTTCCTCTAAATCCTCCAGGTTGTCAGACTCAGATTTGGACAGAGTTATCCAGAGGCTTTTCCAGTCCCTGGTTTTTGCAAAAATGGTCTCAGCTCCAGCCCACTCGGCTCCGGAGCCGGCCCCCACTTCGACGCATCCGATTCCTCCTCCAACCTCCTCAGAGCCGTTGGAGTCGGTGATGGTAGAGCGGAGCAGAGTTGTCCAGTCGGAACCGAGACTCCCTCGGAGCTTCTCTGTTCCGACCATTATTCCTACCTTGTCCTCGGCGTTGAGGTTCGGTACCGGAACTTCCTCGGTCGAGGCCAAGGGGAACACTTTGGAACTGGTAGCTTCGGTGCCTAGTCTTCCCCTCGGAGCATCGGCCGCAGGGATTCCCGGTACCATCGTGGTCTCTCAGCTGGTGTCCTCCATAGAGTCTGGAGGTCCTGCTTTTGAGGCCATGAGGAGTGCGCTGGCCATGTCCTTGCCGGCTCAGCAAGTCTCTACCTCACCGTCCCTAGACTTGGGAACTGGTGCTTCTGGTGTGCTTCAATCCCACGACAGTGGGGCCCCAGGGCCTGAGGATACCCCCTTGGGGGGTTCCCTTCTCCCGGGAGGTCCTTCTGAATCTGCTTCAGATGAACCTCCAAGAAAAAAATTGTGCAAGAGGAAGCATATTGACTCCCAGGATGAGTCTATCACATCAGATACTGACCTCGATGATGCGGAGGGGTCCCCAAAATCGTCCTCGGATGACGTCTCATTCTCAGATATCCTCGAAATCCTGAGACAGAGAGGCGATTGGCAGTCCAAAACCCCTTCTGCAGAGGAGTCAGTCTTCCTCAAGGCCTTTGGGGCCCAGCCCTCCGCCTCCTGGGTGTCTCCACCCTTCGATGAACTACTAGATTTATTCTCTCGAAGGGTGTGGGAACACCCTGACTCTGTGGAACCGGTGCCCACCAGGCCTAACAAGTTCCTCTCAGCCCCTCCTCAAAAGGAATTTTTGATTAAAGGAGTTGCAGTAGATGCGATGGTGGTGGCATCTGCCACTCAGCAAGATGTGGCAGAGGCTTCAATGTCTATTCACCCTCCTAATAAGGATTCCAGGAGCATGGATAGGTATGGGAAGCGTACCCTTTCTTCAGCGGCCTTTACCCTGCGGTCGCTGAATTACCTTTTGTCATTTTACCAGGCTCCAAAGGGACCTCCTCAAAGAGTTAGGTGAGTCTCTTACGGGTAATCTTCCTGAGGCATTAGCCCAAACTGTTGGTGCCCAGATGACTACCCTATCTTCGATAGTCAACTCGTCCATGAGGCTCATCTCATATGCGGCCGAAGGGGCGAGTAGAACAGCGGGAACAGGCGTGGCTCTTAGAAGACACGCTTGGTTACGCTTGTGTCCCTTTGCGGAGGCTTTTAAGTCTTCCTTCACCGACGCCCCCTTTGATGGGTCCTCCCTGTTTGGACCCAAGGTGAAGGACACACTGACTCAGTGCGAGCAGGAGGGCAAGACCTTGACTGCCGTGGGGGCCCGTTTTTCCACTCCCTCTAGACCTTATCCCAAGGCCCAGAGAGGAGGGAAAATATGGTTCAGGAAATCTCAAAGGCCTTTCCCTACTCCACTGAGTGATCCCCCCTCTAGAGGCAGGGGGGGGGGAATTCAGGAAGACGCCGCCCCAGAGGTGGCAGAGGCCCCTGTAACTCTGGAGACCGCGATTCCTTTCGTGGTCCATCCTACGCTCCCAGTCCCTGAGACGTGGCCCGACTGCGCATCTCCGGAGCCAGTCGGGGGTCGTTTTGCAGAACACCCACAGGCTTGGCAATCTATCACCAAGGATCAGTGGGTGCTCCGAACCATAACCGGAGGCTATCTCATCCCTTTCATCAAGATCCCCCCTCTTCCTATCAGGAAAATCCCGGACGTGCCACCCAGTCAGCGGGATCAAGCAGCGCTCGAGGTTTCAAAGCTGCTAAGAAAAGAAGTCATCCAGCCTGTCCCTGCCAACCAGATCGGATCAGGAACTTACTCAAGACTATTTTTGGTGCCAAAAAAGACAGGGGACTTAAGGCCCATTTTGGACCTCAGATCATTGAATCGCTTTGTAAAAAGATCCAAATTCCGAATGGTCACCCTTCAGTCCATTCTCCCGTTATTGGAGAAGGATGTCTGGATGTGCTCCATAGATCTCAAGGACGCTTACTATCACATTCTGATAAGTCAAGAGTCCAGGAGTCATTTACGCTTCTGCCTGGGAACCAGTCATTTCCAGTTCCGAGCACTGCCCTTTGGTCTCACCACAGCTCCCAGGGTGTTCACCAAGTGTCTGGCAGTAGTGACAGCTCACTTGAGAAGTCTAGGATTCCAAGTGTTTCCCTATCTAGACGACTGGCTCCTTACTGCCACCTCCAAGCATCTACTAGTTCAGGCGCTTATGACCACAGTCAGTTTGGGTCATTCACTAGGAATCACGTTCAATTGGGGAAAATCTGTGCTGCAGCAGTCTCAGCGTATTACATTTATAGGCGCAGAGTTAGACACAAGAAGAATGCGGGCATTCTTGCTGGTAGAAAGGATTCAGGTCCTGCAGTCTCAGGTTCAAACCTTGTTACCCAGATCACGAGTTCAGGCCAGACTGATTCTGCAGTTATTGGGCACAATGGCCTCGACTATTCTACTAGTCCCCTTAGCCAGGCTGCACATGCGGGTGCTGCAATGGCTACTGTCGGTTCAATGGTCCTTTCAGGAACTTCCCCTGAACCATTTGGTCCAGATTACCGAAATTTGCCGTCAGGACCTACGTTGGTGGCTGCTTCGGTCCAACCTGGACCAGGGGCGACCCTTTGCCCTTCAGCCTCCCGTCACCACGGTGACCACAGATGCCTCCCAGACAGGGTGGGGGGGTCATTATCTGGACAGGTCTGTCTAAGGCACGTGGCAGGCTCACGAAATGCACTTACATATCAATATCCTGGAAATGAGAGCGGTGCTACTGGTGTTGCAAGCACTACATCATGCTCTTCCACGGGGTACTATTGCGATCCTATCCGACAACATGTCAGTAGTCTGGTACATAAACAAGCAAGGCGGAAACAGGTCCTACCCTCTTTGCCAAGAGGCCATGAGAGTGTGGCATTGGGTGATTTCGACCCAGCGTTTCCTAGTGGCAACGCACATTCCGGGGAAATCCAATGTGATTGCAGACAGGCTGAGCAGAACTCTCCTGTTACCACACGAGTGGTCCCTCAACGACAGGGTGGCTGCAAACATCTTCGCCAAGTGGGGCCTCCCTTGTTATGACTTGTTCGCCAGTCCTCACAATGCGAAATGCAGGGACTTCTTCACTCTGACTCCCTCTCAGGGGCATATTCCCAGGGACGCTCTAGCTCACTGTTGGCCCCCCGGTTTACTTTACGCCTTCCCTCCGGTTCCCCTTCTCCCGAAGGTGATAGAGAAGGCAATTTATCTTGGGAGCGACATGATTTTGATCGCTCCACACTGGCCTCGTCAGGTTTGGTTCCCCTTCCTTCTGAGGTATGCGGTGGAGGGCCCATGGTTTCTGGACCTGGTGCCCGACCTGTTGACTCATCAGTTGGGACAGTCTCACCCATCCCTCAGGTCCTTGAGGTTGGCCGCTTGGTTACTCCACTTCCAACCTTAGTCAGAGATAACTCTTTTTCTCCAGAAGTCATCCACATTTTGTCCTCTTTCCACAAACCTTCCACTATTAAACTGTATTCCAGCAAGTGGAAGAAGTTTGCTCTTTGGGCCCAGCAACGAGGTATAGATCCCCTTACCGCCCCAGTACCTCAGGTTTAGAATTCCTGGCTTCTTTGTTTTATTTGGGCTCTTCAGTTTCCACAATTAAAGTCCAACTGGCGGCTATCTCTAATTTTCATGTCTCCTTTGAGCCTTCCTTAATGGCAAACAGGCTTTGCAAATCTTTCCTTAAAGGAGCGTGGCTCCTTCGGCCCCCAATAGCCCATCCTGTGCCCCCTTGGGACCTGAATATGGTTTTAGCTTCTTTAACTGCCCGCCCCTTTGAACCAGCAGCTACTTGTGATATAAAATTTCTATCTTGGAAAACCGCCTTTTGGTGGCAATAACCTCTGCCAAGCGGGTCTCAGAGCTTCAGGCTCTCTGTTCTAATCCTCCTTATTTGACCTTTCACAAAGACAGAGTGTCCCTCAAGTTAAATCCTCTTTCTTGCCCAAGGTAGCATCCCCTTATGCATTCAACAATCCTTGGAGCTCCTGTGTTTTTCCCAAATTCTCCAATAGCGCAGAATATATCTTCCATCATTTGGATGTTCACAGACAATCATGCTTTTATTTAAGTAGGACCAATCAGACACGAAAGTCAGATCAGCTGTTTGTGTCCTTTATGAAAATAGGTTGGGTCAACCAGTGGCTAAAACCACCATAGCCAAATGGATTAAAGATTGCATCTCCTTCATTTATTCACGGTCCAGCAAAGAGCTACCTTTCCCAGTCAGGGCTCATTCTACCAGGGCAATGGCTACTTCTGTAGCATTCCACTCCAAATTATCGATAGATGATATCTGTGCGGCCGCTACCTGGACTTCTCCACACACCTTCATTTCTCATTACAAGATAGATGTGGCTTCTCGGGGTAGAGCTTCCTTTGGTTCCACAGTTCTCAGGAGTGTTTTCCAATGAGCCATCCGGGATTTAGGTGCTAGGGACGCTGTCCCATCAGTTATGAATGTAGGCGAGATAGGATCCCATTACATCTTTTAGTTATGTACTTACCATAACTTCGGATGTATGGGATCCATCTCACTACATTCATAATTCACTCCTCCTTCCCCTTCCCATTGGATTTAGAGGGAATGTTGCTTCTTACTGAGTTTTTCTCTTGAAGGACTTTAGTTTGTTACAGTTGCTGGTATGCCTCTGTGTCTGGATGTAGGTATGAAAGCGAACAAACAAGATCTGGGGAAGCAGGCGTGGTGCATTCTGGGATAAGGGGTAGCCCAGCCAATTAGAGACTTCGTTCTACTATATAGTGGCCGAGTCGGAGCCGATGGATTGGCTCCGAACCCATCAGTTATGAATGTAGGTGAGATGGATCCCATACATCTGAAGTTATGGTAAGTACATAACTAAAAGTTTTGTTGGCATGATGTAACAAATTTTTTATTTTCTTATGTATACTACATTTTGTTTACTTTCTACTTTATTGATTATTGTAATTTGTGCATTAAAATTTGCTATTACTCATGGAGCTTTTCTCGCCGGGTCTCTGCTGAAAAAGGACATGTATCCAGTTGGGCTTTCCCAGTAAAAAAGAAGTTATGTACTTACCATAATGTTCCATGTTTGTAGTCCATCTCGCCTGCTTTCTTGCTGGATGAGTTCAGGGCCAATTCTTGGCTCCGACTTGGCCAATACTAAAGCTTGAGAGCTTTTACTGGCTCAAGGCTAACCCCTGTCCCATGGTGCATCACGACAATTCCCCAGATCTTGTTTGCAAGAAAGTGACTACATATATAATAGTAACTATACTATCAATAACTATGCACATACAAACAGAATACTTTGTATTACTATCCATGCCATGTGGACGGACAACTACAACAAGGTCGGACAGCATAATGGATAGTTCACCAGTTCCTCCAGGATACAGGAAAGGGAAAGGAGGGTGGGACACAAGAATGTAGGTGAAATGGACTACAAACATGGAATGTTATGGTAAGTACATAACTTCTTTATGTTATGTGGTCCTATCTCGCCATAATTCTTGCTAGGTGGGACAGCGTCCCTAGCACCTTTATCCCGGGTGGCTCAAGCAAAGAGACTCTTCAGCACAGTGGACCAAAGGATGACCTGTCCCAGGAGGCCAAATCCAATTTGTAATGAGTGACAAAGGTATGAGGTCTTGCCCAAGTAGCTGCTGCATAAATGGTATCCATTAGGAGTTTTGATCTAAAGGCATATGAAGCTGATACTGACCTAGTTGAATGGCCTTTTACTTTAGCAGGTAGTTGTTTCCCCAGAATTTTGTAAGCAAATGACATGCAATCTGAAAGCCATTTAGACAAAGTGACCTTAGAGACAGGCAAGCCTTTGTTTTTGTCTGAGAACGTAACAAACAATTGGTCTGATTTCCGAAAATCTTTAGTCCTGTGCAGGTAAAATCGGAGAATTCTGTGGACATCTAATTGGTGTAGTCTGTATTCTGATTTGTTACTGTAATTTGGGAAGAATGCTGGTAATTCGATAGTTGTGTTTAGATTATGTTCTGAACATACCTTAGGGAGAAAGGAAGGATTAGTTCTGAGGAAGACTATGTCCTTGTGGAAAATAATATAAGGAGGTCGAATGGTGAGGGCTTCCAATTCTGAAACTCTCTTAGCAGATGTTATAGCAACTAAGAACAATGTCTTTCAAGACAACAATTTCAAGTCAGATGAAGAAGACGGTTCAAAAGGTGGAGAAATCAATGAGGCCAGAACTAAGTTCAAGTCCCAGGGCTCCAGTGGATGCCTGATTGAAGGTTTGAGAAGGAGGACTTTCAAAACGGTTTTGCATAAAGAGTGAGACATAACTGAATTTCCCATGTTGCCAAAATGATAATTAGAGATGGCAGCTAACTGAATCTAATGGTAACAGCTGCAGCTCCTTCTTGAAAAATAGATGCAAGGAAGGGCAAGACAGACACTATGGAAGCTGAGTAGGGATCTATGCCTTCGTTAGCTGCCCAAATGGAAAACCTTTTCCATTTACTGGAATGTAATTTCCTGGTGCAAGGTTTGTGTGAAGAAATCAGGATGTGTTTCACTGTAGGAGAAAGGGAAATACACCTGGCTATTCTTGGAACTGGAACAGCCATGGTGTCAATTTTAGGGTTTGGATGGTAGGATGGAACTGTCCTGATTGATGAATCAGGAGGTCTGGAGATCGTTCCAGAATCCATGGTTCCTCCAAGCGATAGGGCCACAGGAAGGGGAATCAGATTTGGCAAGGCCAGTAAGGAGCAATGAGGATCAGGGTACTCTTCAACAGTTTTGCTTTCTGAATCACTTTTGGTATGAGAGGAAATTGTGGAAAAGCATAAAGGAGTCCCAGAGGTCAATTGTGGACCAGAGCATCCCTGGGTGACATCGCTGGATGCAGAATGAGGGTAAAGTAGTTGCTGCATTTGGTGTTCATGTACATGGCGAATAGGTCACAGCAAGGCTGGCCCCATTTTCAGAAAATCTCTTCTGCAACTTCTGTATTCAGGGACCACTTGTGAGGTATCCGAATTGCTCGACTCAGTTTGTCTGCTATCACATTGGACTTCCCCGGAATGTGCATTGCTACCAGAAAGCGTTGCGTGTCCATCACCCATTTCCATACTTTTAGTGCCTCTCGACAAAATGGGTAAGATTTGGTTCCCCCTTGCTTGTTTATATACCACACTACAGACATGTTGTCTGACTGAATCGCAATTGTCCCAGTGGGTAGGGAACTGTAAAGTGCTTACAACGCGTATAGCACCGCTCTCATCTCCAGAACATTTATGTGCAAGTGGTTCTCGTGATCCTGCCAGACACCTTGGACCGTCATTCCCAGATAATGCCCCCCCATTCTATCTGGGAAGTGTCCGTGGTCAAGACTGCATTTTCTTGAGGGGGAGCAAGTCGACAATCTAGATGAAGCTGATCTGTATGTAACCACCATGTTAGATCCTTCTTGAAGGAGTTTGTGATTAGTATTTGGTGAGATAAGGGGAGATCCTGCATTGACCACTGGGCAAACAGTAGCCACTGAAGTACTCTCATGTGTAGACAGGCTAGGGAAACTAAGAGAATGGTGGAAGCCATAGTCTCTAGAACCTGAAGAACTATCCTGGCCTGTACTTTGTCTTTTTTCAGCAAGAATCTGACTTGGTTGTGCAACTATTCTATCCTTTCTAGTGTCAGTTTTGCTGTCATGGTGGTTGAGTCTATGTCTGACCCTAAGAAAACAATGCGCTGAGATGGAGATAAGGTGGATTTTTTTTTAGATTTATTGTAATCCCTAATCTGGCGCACAAGGATAGAGTCTTGTCCCTGGCTCGAATTAGTTGGTGCTTGGTGGTAGCAGTGAGGAGCCAGTCGTCTAGGTACAGAAACACCTGGAATCCTTGACATCTTAGGTGAGCCGTTACCACTGCCATACATTTGGTGAACACTCTGGAGGCTGTAGTGAGGCCAAAGGGCAATGTTCGAAATTGAAAATGACTGGCTCCCAGCCGAAAGCGTAGATGTCTTCTGGAGTACCTGTCCATTTTGATATGGTAGTACGTGCCCTGAAGATCTATGGAGCACATCCAGTTGTCTTTCCTGACAAAGGGAAAAACTGACTGCAGAGTGATCATATGGAACTTTGATTTCTTTTACAGACTTGTTGAGTTTGCTGAGATCTAGAATTGATCTCCAGTCCCCAGTTTTTTTTGGAACTAAAAAGAATCGTAAGTTCCAGATCCTCTTTGCTCTGTGGGGACTTCTTGGATGACTCTTTTTGAAGCAACAAGGTGACTAGTGATGGTGCATGGTCGAACTGAATGGGTGGCACCTCTGGTAAAGACCGATTTACCGGGGGATCGGAAACAAAGGGAATGAGGTAACCTCTGAAAAAAGAAGTTATGTCTTACCATAATGTTCCATCTGAGTGGTTGATTTTCTTCCGGTTATCACTGATGGGTTCCGTTCCGAGCCCTCAGAACCGAGTTGGCCTAATACCAAGCTCGCATACACCAAAAACTCTTGAGCTAAGCTGTTACCCATAATGCCCTTCTCCCAATTACCTCAGATCGAGTTTGCATGCAACATATAGGAGAAAACAGAAAAACAGAGGCCCTGAAACAGCACAAGGACCCAGAAGATCCACCAGGAGCCTTTGGTGGGGGAGACGGTGGGAGGGTGTGATGACTGGAAGAAGATCAACAACTCAGATGGAACGTTATGGTAAGACATAACTTCTTTATCTGAAGTTGTTAATCTTCTTCCTATTCATCACTGGTGGGACAGAATCCCAAGCTACTTGAAGAACCTGGGTGGCCATTATGGAAGAACATTCCTGAGAACCATTGAGCCAAAGGCCGCTCTTCCCCTGGAGACCACATCCAATTTGTAATGTTTGATGAATGTATGGGGTTTAGCCCAAATGGCTGCTGCACGGATGTCATCCATGGAAGCCCTGGAGTGAAAGGCAACTGAACTTGTGATGGCCCTAGTTGAATGAGCTTTGATTTGAACAGGTTTAGATTCATTCGCAAGGGAGTATGAAAAAGTAATGCAATCTCTGAACCATTTTGATAAAGTAACTTTTGATACAGCACATCCCATTCTTGGGCCAGAAATGGAAATGAAAAGCTGGTCTGACTTGTGGAAGGACTTAGTCTTGTTCAATTAGAAATGTAGTTGTCTATGCACGTCCAATGAATGTAAGCAGTAGTCTCCTTTGTTGGAATAATTTAGGAAAAACACAGGGAGCTCAATGGACTGGTTAATAGAGAAGTCGGAAACCACTTTGGGGAGAAAGGATAGGTTAGTACGAAGGGATACTCTGTCCTTATGGAAGATTATATACAGGCTCTTGATGCATAGGGCTTGTAACTCAGATATCCATCTGGCTGATGTGACCGCTACCAAGAACAAAGATTTCCATGACAGGAATTTTAGATCACATGTCGCAGCAGGCTCAAAGGGGGGTAGAGAGAGAGACAGTAGAACCTGAGAGAGATTCCATGTCTCTACAGGTTGCCTGATAGGAGGTCTGCTATGGAAAACTCCCTTGAGAAAGTACTTGCAAAGTTGGGCGGAGATAAGAGGGACGCCATCCGAACCATTGTGGAAATTGGAAATAGTTGCTAAATGTACTTGAATAGTAGAAGCTGATGCCCCATTGTTAAACAACTCAGAAAGATACTGGAGTATAGCAGCTGTAGGAGATGAAAAAGGATCTAGCATGTGATTATTAGACCAGATAGCGAACCTTTTCCACTTGTCTCTGTAGAGTTTTCTGGTGGATGGTTTATGGGAGGCCAGAATAATATCACGAACAGGTGAGGAGAGGGTTTCCTGCCTGGCAACTAATGGAAGTGGAGAAACCAAGCTGTCAGCTTGAGAGTGGACAGATTTGGGGGAGTCAGCCCTTGTGGGGGAGATATCAGGTCCTGACGAGTGTCCAGGATCCAAGGAGGTTGTAATAGGTGAGGTCAGAGGAAGGGAAACCACACTTGTCGAGGCCAGAAAGGAGCAATGAAGATTACTTTGCATCTCAACCGGATTGTTTTCTTTAGAAATAGGGGTATCAAAGGTATCGGAGGATAAGCATAGAGGAGACCTACAGGCCAATCGTGAGTCAAAGCATCTCTCGGTGATTCCCCATCTGGGGGAAAGAGGGCAAAGTAGCTGCTGCATTTTTTGTTTGAGGGGGAAGCAAAAAGATCGCAGCAAGACTGGGCCCAATGGCTGAAGATTTCTGCCGTTACGTTCAGGTTGAGAGACCACTCGTGTGGACGGAGGATGCATCTGCTCAGCCTGTCCACAATCTTGTTGGACCTCCCCGGGATATGCATTGCAATAAGAAAGCGGTTGGAAGCTATCGCCCAATGCCAAATTCTCATGGCCTCGTGACATAGGGGGTAGGATTTGGTCCCTCCCTGTTTGTTTATGTACCAGACGACAGACATATTGTCCAACTGGATTGCAATCATTCCTGATGGAAGGAGCGGATGAAGTGCCTGCAACGCTAACAGCACTACTCTCATCTCCAGGACATTGTTATGCAAGTTGACCTCCAAGCTGGACCACGTGCCTTGGACTGTCTTTCCCTGAAAGTGGCCCCCCACCTTATCATCTGTGGTCACCGTGGCATTGGGTTGGGGAGTCTGGAAGGGGCGGCACCAAAGATTTTCATCCGTTCTCATCCACCAGAGGAGATCTTGTTTGCAGGAATTGGTGATTTGGATCTGTGAGTTTAGAGGATGGAGATTGGATATCCACTGGGACAAAAGGAGACATTGTAATAGTCTCATATGCAGTCTTGCCAGGGAAACAATTGGGATGGCTGCCGCCATAGACCCCAGAGCCTGTAGAACTTCCCTTGCAGACACCTTCCTTTGACAGAGTATCACTTGTACTTGCAATCTTAATCTCTGAAGTCTGTGAGGAGGAAGAGAGACTTGGCTTGTTTGAGTATTGAATACTGCTCCTATAAATTCCAAATGTTGGGTAGGATGAAGGTTGGATTTCCCCCAGTGTATTGTGATGCCTAGAAACTCTGCCAGTGCCAGAGTGCAGTGGAGGGCCATGACCAGTAGGCACTTGGTGGGGAGCGGAGAGGAGCCAATCGTCTAGATATGGAAACACCTGGAATCTCTGTAGTCTCAGATGAGCTGTTACCACGGCTAGGCATTTCGTGAACACTCTGGGGGCCATCAAGAGACCAAATGGCAGGGCTCTGAATTGGTAATGATTGGCTCCCAGACATAAGCGAAGGAGACACCTGGAGCACTTGTCCATTTTGATGAGGTAATACGCATCCTGGAGATCTATCTAGCACATCCACACACCCTCCCGAAGAAATAGGAGAATGGATTGTATTGTGACCATGCGGAATTTGGTCTGAACTACTGATTTGTTTAGTTGACTGAGATCCAAAACGAGTCTCCAGTCCCCGGTCTTTTGTGGCACCAAAAAGAATCTTGAGTAAACACTGGATCTGCACTGGTCTGGGAGGACTTTTTGGATGATTCGTTTTAGACACAGCTTTCTTATTTCTGAAGCTGCCTCTTCCCTTTGACTGGGTGGAACATCGGGAAGGCATTTTGGAGGTACTGGATAAGAGATTAGAGGGATGTAATAACCTCTGGAAATTATTCTCTGCACCCACTGATCATTTGTAATAGAGTGCCAGGCAGCTTGGTGCAGAGAAAACTGAGCCCTGACTGCTTCCAGAGGAAATGAATCGGGCGCGCTTCAGGAGCACTGATAAGGTCGCCCAGAGAAAGAATCCCTGGAGTCCTGATTTTGGGGACCCTCTCTGCCCCGAAAGGGGCGTCTTCCATTATTGGAGCCCCCTCTGCCTCTGGGGGAATCCTCACCACGTGCCCTACAGAAAGGGCCTTGAAAGAGGAAGGAAAAGAGAAAAATACCAACAATGGTATTAAGAGTATCACAAGGGTAAAGAAGGAAGTTACTGACAATGGTAAAAGGAAGATACCCGTGGGTAGAGCTGGTTAAGATAAGTAGGTACAAAAGAGTTTTTAAGGGAAAAAATATTGAATATTTTGAAAAATATAACACTTAGCTGGAGAGCGCAGTGAAACGCTGCTATATGGCTGCGCGGCAAATGAGATCTGAGGTAACTGAGAGAAGGGCATTGTGGGTAGCAGCTTAGCTCGAGAGTTTTTGGTGTACATGAGCTTGGTATTAGACCGACTCGATTTTGAGGGCTCGGAACCGAACCCATCAGTGATGAATAGGAAGAAGATTAACAACTTCAGATTTATATTTTGTACCCAATGATCTTGAGAAATTCATAGCCAGATGCTTGGGTACAGTGAGAGATGACCCGCAACTACCTCCAGAGACGGACAGTCGGGCAACCCCTCAGAGGCGATGGAAGGGATGATCAGAGAAAGCATCTCTATCTCCCTGATGTTGTGGACCCCCTCTGCCGCGAGCGAGACGTCTTCCATTATATCCTCCCCCTCTGCCTCTAGGGGTGGGTTGACCTTGTGCCTGAAGGAAAGCTTTTTGGGATTTACAGAAGCACATTTTCCCTCCTGTATGACCCTTGGGATAGGGTCTAGAAGGAAGGGAGAAACGGACTTCAACAGCAGATAAGGTTTTCCCTTCCTGCTCGCACCTGGTCAGTCTCTTATACCTGATGTCCAAAAAGAGTGGAAACATCAAAGGGGATGTTGGTAAAGGAATACTTAAAGCTGTTCCTGGAAGGAACTAGTCATAAGGCCCCTGTCTATCAGTTTTCTTTTTCTTTCATTAAGAACCCCAGTACTAAAGGCATGACAGAAAGTACAGGGTTCTTGTAAATGAGCCTCCCCAAGACAGCATACACAGCTAGTGTGACTGTCAGTTAAAGACATTTTTTGAGAACACTTGTCGCATTTTTTAAAACCAGAAGGCCGGTGTTCTTTATGTTCTTTGTCTTTATCTTTGGACATATTCCTGGTAATAGAGATAACAATACAATACAATAACAGCAAGGCAAAGTACTACTAACAAGAGAAGAAGAATATTTACATATATATATAAAGAAGGAAAGAAGGACTAGCACTTGGAGAGGAAAGGCTCTCTAATTTAAATGGGCAATTATGGCCCTCTAACTAAAACGGGCCATACAATCCTCAAGAAAAGGGGACAAGGGAGCAAACACTCTCAACAATCGCACCGGTAATAGGTAAAACTCTTAATATAGACTAAAAGAAGAAAAACAGAGAAAAATATCAAATATTATCGAAAAATATTCTACTTAGCCAATGAGCCAGTAAGGAGACAACCTCGAGGCTTTCGTAGCAGATGAGATCTGGGGAATTGTCGTGATGCACCATGGGATAGGGGTTAGCCTCGAGTTAGTAAAAGCTCTCGAGCTTTAGTATCGGCCGAGTTGGAGCTGAGAATCAGCTAAGAACCCATCCAGCAAGAATTACGGTGAGATAGGACTACATAATATCAAATGTTAAATAAATAAATAAATAAACATGTTGTGAACACCATTTTTCATATGCATGTCAGAATGCAATATGATTAGTTAGCCTTGCTGTTCAGGATTAAATGAGTTAATGACAGTAAATCATACTACTGTCCTGGCTACTGAGGAAGTAACATGATTCACAAATGTACATCATGATATTATTCTGTCACATACTGTACATAGGTCTTGCTAAGTCTTACCTTCCTATGTAACAATGGCCTCTAAATCATTTTGTTTTTATCTGTTTTCTGTCTTCCTTCTGTTCCACTTTGCCAGACTAGGATTCTGACAATAGCTAACTAAACCTGCAAGTCTCCTGTATTATTATCGAATCTGTATATGGATATATATATATATATATATATATATATATATATATATATATATATATATATATATATATATTTATATTTTTTTATATATATGGTTCTAATAATCAAAAGCCAGCTTTACCAACATGACAACAACGGACTGTTACTTTATCGTACGATCACACAACTGAATTTTTTCACAGGGTAAGTATGCACTGGGACAACATGGAATGAGGAGATACACTGCAGTTTGTCAAACCATCCAGGTGAGGGGCTGAACCCCCCATCCCCACAGCCCCCCAAATAAATATACCAACTCCAAGATCACACTACAGTGGGAAAAAGGGCAAATTTCCCCATGTTGACCAAGTTACCCTGTGAAAAACTTCAATACGGTGATTGTTCAGTAAAGTAACGGTTTGTTGTTGTCATCTTGGTAAAGTCATCTTCAGGTAAGGGGGCTTTTGATTATTAGAAGTAGACCCATATATATATATATATATATATATATATATATATATATATATATATATATATATATATATATATATATTTAATAGAAGACAGCTGTAGACAGGGTTACTGCTCATCATTTACTGCTTGTACACATATATAAGTAATGCGATTCAAAGACATTGTGACCTCATTGGTCATGTATGCTTATTAGTACTATTTTTCATGTCTGATGCCAAGCGATCAACCATGTGCTTCCTATAGCCTAGAGTACAGGGTTTTATTCCTTTCACCTTCACTTGCCTGCTATGTGACTCTGAGCAAGTCAGTTAACCAGACACTACTCCCCAGAATGGATTCATAGGTTAATACTCGGCAGTTAGTCCGTAGACCAATACAAAGCTAGTCAAAAACTCATATTCAAAAGTTCTCACTAGCCTCAAGGAGGGCAACACAAGACAGGCCATGGAAGAATTTGAGGATGACCATTCAATTATCTAAGCCTACCTTAAAAGTGGTAAGGTTGCTAGTCTGTTTGATATGCAGTGGAAGTTTTTTTCCAGAGGTGTAGGGTAGTTTGGAATATGAATCTATCATGACAGCACATCTTACTATCACAATGTACTTGCTCCTTACTGATCCCAAGTCATGTTTTTTATGCTGTTAGTCTACAGTCTGACTGTGTAGACTGATTTTCATGTAGTCTGTATGGGTACATTTGCTCTGTTTGTGAACTGTGCCATTAAGAGAATTCTGCTACCTCCTTACTTTGCATAGCTACAAAGTAAATGGGGCCATCCAAGTGCGCAACAATGCTGCTTTGCAATTCATTATGTTTTGTGAATTGCATAGGGAACCTGGTATGTAATTTATTTTTTCACATGCAAGCCTTACACACTGTCAACAATGTTGTTGTTATATAGAAAAGTAATATACCAGCAGCTCTTGCACAAGCTGTAAAAATAATAATTCTAAAATAATAATAAATAGAGCAAGTGTATGTCAATTTATTAAATAATGAACACAAAAATATTATGCAATAAGATTTTCAACTGCTGTGTACAGCAAATTTTGCACTGCTCAAGTATTACAAGGATGGTAGTTTTCAGAGATGTACATCAGCAAAATCCATTAGCAAGTGTGATACAAGGCTTATCCTTTCTATTGTGCTGGTTCATCACATCATCTGTATATGACCAAAGAATCTTTGTACTAGCAACTCCAGATTGCTATGCTGCAATGGTTTTCTGCATAATAATGTAAAAAATCCTTAATATGAAATTATGCTATCTTATTACAATGCAAACTAAAGCAACTCCTAGTAGACAAATGGCTCTTTGCACCTGTACCACCCCTGGTTAAACTGGTAATAGTATAAAACTAATGTCTTTTGGCTTTTCCCGGTTAGAGGTCGCCACAGCGGAACTCTGGTCTGCTAATGATTGGCAGTGGATTTTTAGGGTGCTGAGGTGCCAGCCCGATGCCCAGCCTTCAAAGAAGACACACCCATTCATGCACGCACCTACCTGCATGTCTTTAAATGTCACTCGACCGCGAGGACGACATACAGACTCCACACAGAAGGCGCTCCAGCCGAGAATCAAACCGGAGAACCTCTTGCTGTGAGGCGACAATGCTAACTGCTGCACCACCGCGGTCTAATTATATGAATTCATGCCATAACTCTCTGTAGCACAAAATGTAATATAATATTATCATAACTATATCCTCCTCCATTATCTCATCTCCGTTCATATTGATGATATTGCACTACATTTATATCCCTGTATTTAACAAAAATCATTCACTTCATATACAACTCACGTAACTGTTATTTTTAATCAAAACTGTTTGTAAATGATGTAACTGATGTCAAGGATGTCTGAAGGATGGAACAGTTGCTTATGAATGAAACTGACTGTAAATGATGAAACAACGCAAATGATGTCCGCATCAATATAAAGGAGCTTTTTTCCCTGGCCTACACTGAAAAAGAACACTGCTCAGTTGGACTTTCCCAGTAAACAAATGCCAATAAATAATAAATAAATTATTAGAAGAAAAAAATTCCTGTTGGCAACTCAGAACACTTGAATGCATTTTTTTCTCTAGTCATGGTACAGTGTACAGGAAAAATATATTTGCGCATTCTTCCTTCTGAGCAATGATGTAATTTCTCCGAATTTATCACACACTCACATTTAACACTATCCTTTTAATATACACATAACTCCTCTAAAACATTGCGTATCCTATACTGTGACTGTCCTTCAAAACATTACATATTTATTAACAACCCGATGACTGTACACTACTTTGCATCATCTTGAAACTGTTTTCACAAGGAGATAGACATCTGTACAAATGTAGTTCTAATAAACAGCAAAGATGTGGTGGTGAAAGTGCCCAAAACGTAACTAGTAATCCAAAATTAGGCACCGGAGACCAGCAGTTCCAACACACAAGTAATTTAATGTTCAAACACAGCAAAAGGAACACACATCCACAAATAACATAAACGCTGATAAAAACACTTCCCCTTACGTTTTCGTCTCATAGAACTTCATCAGATGGGCAAATACATCATAGTTACCTAGTTAAATAACTTTTTCTGTTTGAATACACCAGTGAAATCAATGATTCAATTAGTTACCAAGATACAGAAAGACTGGATTCTAAACTGCATGTTACAGTTTTGAAATGTTGAATAAAATACATTTAAATATTCATATTAAAACTGTTCATATAAAAATATATTCATTTTAAAATGTACAATGTATTAGTTAATAAATTCAAATAAATAATGCTTGTTAAATATATTGCTTAAAAGTATTTAAAATGCAATGGCATAAAGTAACTTAAAATAATATAGAATACTAGTCTAGCACCATCTGGTGGACAGATAATAAAACACATGAAAATGTATATAAAATCAAGAATTCACTTAAATAAATAAACCAGGATAAAATAATATGAATATACATAAAAATGTAAACATATTACAATTTTGCAGACCTCAGCTTGAGAACAGGTTTTAAAGACATCATATCATTAAGTCCTGAATCGTTGCAAGCATCCAGGATTAATTGCCAATATAATTCCCTGTATTCGAGTCTGGTCTCCCATGGCCCACCCCTGGGGTCTATAGGGACCACCTCTATCAAGAAAAATTGATACTGTGCTTTTGGACATGCCTGAAGATGTTTGTACAGGGCATTATTATCATTTTTCTTCCTTAAATCATAAAGGTGTTCATACATTCTTTGTTTTAACCTTCTTTCCGTCTTACCCACGTAGAAGGAGTCACATGCCCCACACAAAACAATATATACCACACCTGTGGTATTACAATTTGCATACCCTCTAGTAGTTATATACTTGTTTCTACATTTTAAATATAACATGTCCCCAGTCCGTATGTACTTACATTGGGTTTCCACATTTGTGGGTACCTTTTTTGTTACTAATGAGAGTTCCAAAATTGTTATAATGGGAACCTCCTTCCAAAATATTTTTGATATTTCGTCCTTTTTTGTACACACATTTAAGTGGCTTATCAAATATACAATTTAAATCTGATACGGCTGAATTTTTTTTCCATTCCTTGTGTATAACTTGTTTGACCAAATTGGTTTCACCACCATATGTGATAGTCAAAGCAGATTGGTAAGATGCCCCTTCTATCCCCATACCTAGACGTGCATGATCAGAGGGGTGATTTTTATCCAAAACAGGGGCAAACCTAGACTCTCTGCCATCCATAACTTCTGTTAACACATCATTCAAAAGTGTTGGAGGGTACCCCCTGGCTTTGGACATTTCTACTATAAAATCACATTCTCTTTTAAAATCCTGGTCATCAGATGTCATTCTGCTAGCCCTGACCAGTTGACCTTTTATTAGCCCTCTTTTTTGGTGTGGGGGTGGGCACTCGTATAGTGAAGATAAGAATTTGAGAATGTCTGCTTTCTATGTATTTTAGATTTGAAACCATTGTCCACCCTTTGAATGTTAACATCAAGGTAATTTAACTCACTATTGTTAAGCTGATATGTAAATTTTAGGAACTTAGTAGTCTTAGAAATGTATTCAAGGAATTTGAAAAAAATGATTATCAGTGCCAGTCCAAAAAATATAAATCTCATCTAAAAAATGCCCATACAGGTTCCAATATTGCTTAAATTCAGAAGTGAACACATATTTGTTTTCCCAATATAGGAGAATAATAATGGCGTAGGTAGGGGCACAGTGTGCCCCCATTGCCACGACCTTCAATTGTTTATAGTATTCTCCCTGAAAGAAAATAAAATTATTCTTAAGGACTAGGTCCATTCAAATTAAACAAGTGTAAAATACACCAAAGGGAATATCCCCACAATCGGCCATGAACTCCTCAAACCAAGCAAGCCCCACATCATGTGGAATACCCGTGAACAAATCCACTACATCAAGTGTAATGAAAGTACTTGTGTTGTATTGTTGTTCATTGCTTATGCATCTTAAAAAATCTCAAGAATCCTTGAGAATATTCTCATTTTTGAAAACTATGTTGCTTTAGATTATAATCTATATATTTTGCCAAAGGTGCAGTTACTGATCCTTCCGCAGAGACAATAGGCCTAAGTGGTGGGTCAGTAATACTTTTGTGGATGTTGGGTATGCCAAAGATAGAGAGTACTCTGGGCTTGTCGACATTTAAAAAGTTATAAGTCTCAGTGTCTATGAGCCCCTCTATCATTAGATCATTTAGACACATGGAAATCTTTTTATAGGCAATGTTGACTTCGTTCAAGGAAACTCTAGCGTATGTCTCTTCATCATTGAGCAAGTCAAACATTTTGCTTTCATAGCTGATATCATCCATTAAAACAACCCCTCTACCCTTGTCTGGTTTCATGGTTCTAAGGTTTTTGTTTTCCTTAAAATCATATAGAATAAGAAGTTATGTACTCACCATAAAGTTCCATGTGAGTTGTTCATCTCGCCTTCATTCTTTACTGATGGGTTCGGAGCCGATCCATCAGCTCCAGTACGACCGTATGCAAAGCTCAAGGTCTTCCAGTAGCTCGAGGCCAACCCCCTATCCCATGATGCACTGTGAATTACCTCAGATCTTATTTGCTGTCTGTATTATAACCATATAAATGAGCTATCCTCCAATGGAGAGGAAAAAGAATTGAGCAACCAGGATGAGACCTACCTCTAGGTCAGGCAGGGGAAGGAGGGAGGGACGTAAGAATGAAGGTGAGATGAACAACTCACATGGAATGTTATGGTGAATACATAACTTCTTAATGTGAAGTTGTTCAATCTCACTGTTCATTCTTTACTGATGGGTAGCGTCTCTAGCACCATCAATCTCGGGAGGCTCACGGGAGTACATTCTACAGAACTGTAGACCCAAAAGAAGCCCTGTCCCCGGAGGCCTTATCAACTTTGTAATGAGTGATAAAGGTATGAGATTTAGACCAAGTGGCTGCTGCACAAATGTTATCAAGGGGCAATTTGGCTTGGAATGCAGAGGATGTAGAAACTGCTCTGGTTGAGTGAGCTTTAATCTTGTGTTGTAAAGGCATATAAGCAGCTGAATAGACAAAGGTGATACAATCAGATAACCAGTTAGACAGAGTTATTTTAGCCACTGGTCTACCTTTTCTGGCTTCAGAGAATGAAACAAAGAGCCTGTCTGATTTCCTGATAACTTTTGTTCTATCCAAATAAAATCTGAGCTGTCTGTGAACATCAAGTTTGTGCAGCATATACTCCAACTTATTTGAATGATTAGGGAAGAAAACTGGTAACTCAATGACTTGGTTGGTATTAGATTCTGAACAAACTTTGGGCAAAAAGGAGGGGTTTGCCCTAAGAGAAACTGTATCAGCATGAAAAATCAAATAAGGAGGGCTGATAGATAAAGCTTGAAGTTCTGACACTCTGTAGGCAGAAGTAACAGCTACCAGAAAAATGGTTTTCCACGTCAAATATTTGAGGTCATAAAATGATGCTGGTTCAAATGGGGGAAGGATTATATAAGACAGCATAAAATTTAGATTCCATGGAGAATAGGGAGTTTTCACAGGAGGTCTCATATGAAATGTTCCCTTGAGAAAGGCCTTGGATAACTTGTGGGACATTATATTTAGCCCGTCAATTCCGCGATGAAAGTTAGATATACCAGCCAACTGAACCCAAACTGTTGTGGCTGCCGCTCCTTTATTAAAAATCATAGTCAAGAATTCTAGTATGGATGTCAAGGGGGCTTGGTAAGGATCAATGTTCTGCTTAGAAGTCCATATGGAAAATCTCTTCAACTTACTAAGATATAATCTTCTAGTGGACGGCTTATGAGAAGACAAAAGGATCTGTTTTGTCTCATTGGAGAAGTTATGAAGCCTGGCTATGAGGGGAACTGGAGCAGCCAAGCTGTCAGCTTGAGTGACTGCAGAGAAGGATGGAGGTCCCCTGACGGATGTGTCAGAAGGTCTGGAACTAGGTCCAGAATCCAGGGATCCTCCAAGAGGTGATGTTGAAGGAATGAGAACCAAATCTGCTGAGGCCAATGAGGGGCTATAAAAATGATGGTCCTTCCCAGGGATTTTGCTTTCTGTAGAACTTTGAGTATCAATGGGATTGGTGGAAATGCATAGAGGAGACCCGGGGACCAATCGTGTATGAGTGCGTCTTTCGGGGCTTCTCCCAGAGGAGGAATCAGGGCAAAGTAGCTTCTGCATTTCGTGTTTTTGTGGCTGGCAAAAAGGTCGCAGAAAGGCTGGCCCCATTTGTGGAAAATCCTGTCCACAATCTCTTTCTTGAGGGACCACTCGTGCGGCAACAAGATTGCCCTGCTCATTTTGTCTGCTATCACGTTGGATCTCCCCGGGATGTGCAATGCCAACAGAAAGTGCTGGGAGGAAACAGCCCACTGCCAAACTCTGAGGACTTCTCAGCAAAGGGGGTAAGACTTGGTTCCCCCCTGCTTGTTCAAGTATCAGATTACTGACATATTGTCTGTCTGAATTGCAATCGTTCCTAGGGGAAGAGAGTCCTGTAAGTACTGCAACGCCAAAAGTACTGCTCTCATCTCCAGAATATTGATATGCAAATGTGACTCTTGATCCGTCCATGTGCCTTGGGCAGTCTTTCCCTGAAAATGCCCCCTCCCCCACCCTATCAGGGGAAGCGTCCATGGTTACAGTGGCTACTGGAGGGGGTAGGACAAAGGGGTGTCCTATGGTTACGTGATGAGACGTCAATCACCACTGGAGATCTTTCTTGCAAGAGCTCATAATTAAAATCGTATGATCCAGTGGAAGTTTCTGATAAGACCATTGAGTAAACAACAGCCATTGAAGAATCCGCATATGCATCCTTGCTAATGGGATGGCCAGGATTGCTGCAGCCATCAAACCCAATACTTTTAGAACTTCTGAAGCTGGTGCTCTGTCTTTTGATACCAATGTGCTGACATGCTAACAAAGAAGGAAGACTCTTTTGAATGGTAGTCTTAGAGTGGTGGTTGAAGTGTCTAACTCTGCCCCGATAAACACGATATGCTGCAATAGCGACAAGGCAGACTTTTCTGAGTTGACTGTAATGCCTAGGTGATTGCAGAGTGTCAGAGTGTATTCCCTTGCCTGAATCAGTTGATGCCTTGTGGTGGCGGTAAGGAGCCAGTCGTCTAGGTACGGAAACACCTGGAATCCTAGATGCCTCAGGTGAGCCGTGACTACAGCCATGCATTTGGTGAACACTCTGGGGGCTGTAGTGAGACCAAAGGGCAGGGCTCGAAATTGATAATGATTGGCTCCCAGCCAGAAATGCAGGTGATCTCTGGATGGCCTGGCCATTTTTATGTGGTAGTACGCATCCTTGAGATCTATCGAGCACATCCAATTGTCTTTCCCTAAAAAGGGAAATAAAAACTATAGCATAACCATCCGGAACTTCTCTTTCTTCACATATTGGTTGAGTCTGCTGAGGTCCAAAATGGGTATCCAGTCCCCTGTTTTCTTTGGAACCAAAAAGAACCTTGAGTAAGTTCCGAATCCTGTTTGGTCTGCTGGGACTGGCTGGATGACTCTTTTTTCTAGCAACTTGTGGACCTCTATAGCTGCTTGTTCCCTGTAACTGGGTGGAACATCCGGGATTCTCCTTATGGAAGGGGGGGGGTATGGCGAAAGGTATGAAGTACCCTCTGGAAATGATACTTTGTACCCAGCTGTCTTTTGATATTTCTTGCCAGTCATCTGGATACAAATATATGTGACCCCTGACTGCCTCCAGAGCAGGAGAGTCGGGCCTCCTTTCAGGAGCACTGGTAGGATTGACCAGAGAAGTGATATCTGTCACCTGATGTTGCGGACCCCCTCTGCCGCGAGGGTGGCATCTTCCACTATTACCCTCTCCTCTGCCCCTAGAGGGGAGTTCACCACGTGTGTCCTGAAAGGCTTCTTGGGCTTTCCGGAACCACATTTTTCCTCCCCTTTGGCCTTTGGGGTAAGGCCGAGTAGGAGTGGAAAAACGGACTCCAATGGCAGACAGAGTCTTTCCCTCCTGTTCACACCTGGTCAAAGTGTCCTTCACGTTTGGCCTAAAAAGGGATGAGCCATCAAAAGGGGCGTTTACGAATGAAGACTTAAAGGGCTCCACGAAGGAACACAAGCACATCCAAGAATGTCTTCTGAGAGCGATTCCTGTACCCGCTGCCCTACTCGTTCCATCAGCTGCATATGATGTGAGATGCATGGATGAGTTGACAATAGAATTTAGGGTAGCAAGCTGGGCAGCAACTTTGTCAGAGGCCCCTGCAGCTACAGTACCCTGAAGAGTATCTCCCAAATCCCTAAGGTGATCTCTTTGCAACCTAGTGAAATGGGTCAAATAGTTCTGTGAACGGACAGTAAAAGTCACTGAACTAAATTGGCATTTCCCATATCTGTCCGTGATCCCAGACTCTCTATTAGGAGGATGAATAGACAAGGAAGTCTCAGACATTTCCTTTTTGTTGGCCGCCGCCACCACCCTGACATCAACAGGGACTCCTTTGGACAAGAAAGTTTTTTCTGATGGAGCGGATATAAACTTATTAGGCCTCCTAGGAACAGGCTCCATGGACTCCGGTGACTCCCATGCCCTCCAAGAGATCGACTGCATGAGCTCATTGAAGGGCAGAGACACCCAAGAGGTGGAGGGTTGAGACCCGAAAGCCTTCAGGAGAACTGACTCATCCTCAGTAGAGCTTTTGGACTGCCAATCACCCTTCTGCCTAAGGATCTCAAGTATCTCAGCAAAGGAGATATCCTCAGAGGGGGACCGTGGGGACCCTTCTGACTCATCCAAGTCAGTGTCAGGTGTTAAAGACTCCTGCGGGGAGTCCAAGTGTCTCCTTTTGCACAATCTCTTCCTGGGAACCTCCTCAGTGGGATCTCTGGGGAGGTCTCAGAAGAGCAGGGGGCAACCTGTGGGGCTATCTGAGGCTCTGGGTCTCTACACCTAGCCTGGACGATGGAAGCAGAAGTAGACACAGGTGCTTTGGGGGATGAGGAAGCAAGGCCTGAAGTCGAGGATGTCTTGGGGGACAAGGCTCTCCTCATGGCTTCTAAGGCACTACAGCTCGGTTGTGAAGGAGTCGATGGACCCGAAGGGACCGCCAACCCCTCCCACACTGAGGCCGTGGGTTCCGAGCCTGAGGTAGGAGCCGAGCTCATCCGAGCCGAAGCCCCGAGAGGAAGAGTCAGCACTGACAAGTCAGTCCGACTATCCTCCCCAGACCCGACTGGAGAGTGTCGGCTCCTAGAGTCCCTGGTCGGCACCGAGGGCATCAGAGTGGATGCAGCCAAGGAGACTGGAGCAGGTCTCAGCTCCAAAGACTCCACACTCCACGATCAACAGGCCAGCTTCTTCTGGCTCTGAAGGTCCAGTACGGCTCAGAGGAGGAGACGTCGTCAGGAGTAGTTGTCTTCGGCTCCGAGGCTGCTAGGGTCGGAGCCGACAACAATTTAGCAAGGCCTGGTGCCTGTAAAAGCTTCTGCACCAATCGATCCATATCCAAATCTGACAGGCTGACAGAAGACCTAGAAGAATGCACTGATGGTGCCGACTGAAGCAATGGAGATAGAGGCCTTTCAGATACTGGCTCCAAGGCTGTGGGCTGGCTCCAAAAAGAAAAGACAGTTGGCACCAAGGTCTGTGGAGCCGATATCGCAGAATCCTCCAACATTTTAGATTTCTTAGACTGCTTAGAGTCCTTAGAGTCCCCAGAAGATCTAGAGGACTTGGAAGACTTGCTGGCCACATCCTGGTCACTCAAAGCTTCTTGAAATGGATGCTTTAACAAGCCTCTGTCTAATAATTTCCTTTTCCTCCCTAATAACACTCTGAAAGAAAAAGAATGACAAATGCTGCAAGACTCCTGCAAATGGACAGCTCCTAAGCAGTAAACAAGTTGCATGTCCATCAGTAACAGACATTTTTTGACCACAGTCAGGACACTTTTTAAACCCAGACTTTGGGTGTTTATCTTTGTCATCAGCCATGCTACTGAGGAAAACACAGATCCGATAATCAGAAATACCCTAGGCACTAACCACATAACACATGCCTAAGAAAAAATGCACACAATATGGTAATCTATTTAACACAAAACTTAGGCTCTAATAGCACACCACACAAAGGAACCTAAGAAAAAAATGACACACCCAATATAAGAAAAGTACTAGGCTCTAAACTGCACACAGAAAAAGCGAGCCTGACAGGAATAAGAGTTAACTACTAATCTAAGGCCAAATACAAAAGGCCAACACTAAGAAAAGCTCTCTCTCTCTCTCTCTCTATATATATATATATATATATAAAATATCTCTGCAGATATATCAGAACACAGCAGAAGGGAACTAGGCCAAAAACACACGAGGCCAATCATATATGTTAAATAACCACACACAGGAAAGGGGAGCTTTTAAGAAGCTATACAAAGTGAACTACCTATACTAACAAACTATTTAGTAACAATTTTTAGAAATCATTTCTAAGAAATATGTTTCGAAAAAGAGTACTGGCCCGAGTTTGCACTGGAACCTCCGATCAGATGCAGTGGCAAACTAGATTTGGGGTAATTCACAGTGCATCATTGGATAGGGGCTTGGCCTCGAGCTACTGGAAGACCTCGAGCTTTGCATACGGCCAAACTGGAGCCGATGGATCAGCTCCGAACCCATCAGTAAAGAATGAATGGTGAGACTTGAACAACTTCACATTATTCTTTTCCTCAGTAGTTACATTTGGGGCCACTCT